>NW_024609798.1:282500-322500 GCF_018296145.1 Oncorhynchus tshawytscha
GTAGGGTGTAGGGTCTCACCCAGGTCTATGAGGATGGCGTGCTGTAGGGTGTAGGGTCTCACCCAGGTCTATGAGGATGGCGTGCTGTAGGGTGTAGGGTGTAGGGTCTCACCCAGGTCTATGAGGATGGCGTGCTGTAGGGTGTAGGGTCTCACCCAGGTCTATGAGGATGGCGTGCTGTAGGGTGTAGGGTATAGTGTGTAGGGTCTCACCCAGGTCTATGAGGATGGTGTGCTGTAGGGTGTAGGGTATAGTGTGTAGGGTCTCACCCAGGTCTATGAGGATGGTGTGCTGTAGGGTGTAGGGTATAGTGTGTAGGGTCTCACCCAGGTCTATGAGGATGGCGTGCTGTAGGGTGTAGGGTATAGTGTGTAGGGTCTCACCCAGGTCTATGAGGATGGCATGCTGTAGGGTGTAGGGTATAGTGTGTAGGGTCTCACCCAGGTCTATGAGGATGGCGTGCTGTAGGGTGTAGGGTCTCACCCAGGTCTATGAGGATGGCGTGCTGTAGGGTGTAGGGTCTCACCCAGGTCTATGAGGATGGCGTGCTGTAGGGTGTAGGGTGTAGGGTCTCACCCAGGTCTATGAGGATGGCGTGCTGTAGGGTGTAGGGTGTAGGGTCTCACCCAGGTCTATGAGGATGGCGTGCTGTAGGGTGTAGGGTGTAGGGTCTCACCCAGGTCTATGAGGATGGCGTGCTGTAGGGTGTAGGGTCTCACCCAGGTCTATGAGGATGGCGTGCTGTAGGGTGTAGGGTGTAGGGTGTAGGGTCTCACCCAGGTCTATGAGGATGGCGTGCTGTAGGGTGTAGGGTGTAGGGTCTCACCCAGGTCTATGAGGATGGCGTGCTGTAGGGTGTAGGGTGTAGGGTCTCACCCAGGTCTATGAGGATGGCGTGCTGTAGGGTGTAGGGTGTAGGGTCTCACCCAGGTCTATGAGGATGGCGTGCTGTAGGGTGTAGGGTGTAGTGTGTAGGGTATAGTGTCTAGTGTAGGGTCTCACCCAGGTCTATGAGGATGGCGTGCTGTAGGGTGTAGGGTCTCACCCAGGTCTATGAGGATGGCGTGCTGTAGGGTGTAGGGTGTAGGGTCTCACCCAGGTCTATGAGGATGGCGTGCTGTAGGGTGTAGGGTGTAGGGTCTCACCCAGGTCTATGAGGATGGCGTGCTGTAGGGTGTAGGGTGTAGGGTCTCACCCAGGTCTATGAGGATGGCGTGCTGTAGGGTGTAGGGTGTAGGGTCTCACCCAGGTCTATGAGGATGGCGTGCTGTAGGGTGTAGGGTGTAGTGTGTAGGGTCTCACCCAGGTCTATGAGGATGGCGTGCTGTAGGGTGTAGGGTGTAGGGTCTCACCCAGGTCTATGAGGATGGCGTGCTGTTGGGAGGTCAGTTGTTTCAGCAGTTCTTTATAAGGCCTGTTGTCAGATGGAGATCTGACAGGAACCGGTTGTCTCAATACAAACTGCTCTGACAGGAACTTCCACACCTCTCCTCTGTACTGTCTCGGAACTCCTGGGGAGGGGAGGGGGAGGGAGAGATGGGGGGAGAGAGAGATGGGGAGGGAGGAGGGAGAGAGAAAGGGGGAGGGAGAGAGAGATGGGGAGGAGGAGGGAGAGAGATGGGGAGGAGGAGGGAGAGAGAGATGGGGAGGAGGAGGGAGATGAGAGATGGGGAGGAGGAGGGAGAGAGAGATGGGGAGGAGGAGGGAGAGAGAGATGGGGGGGGAGGGAGAGATGGGGAGGAGGAGGGAGAGGGAGAGATGGGGAGGAGGAGGAGAGAGAGATGGGGAGGAGGAGGGAGAGAGAGATGGGGAGGAGGAGGAGGGAGAGATGGGGAGGAGGAGGGAGAGGGAGAGATGGGGAGGAGGAGGGAGAGGGAGAGATGGGGAGGAGGAGAGAGAGGGAGATGGGGAGGAGGAGGGAGAGGGAGAGATGGGGAGGAGGAGGGAGAGGGAGAGATGGGGAGGAGGAGGGAGAGATGGGGAGGAGGAGGGAGAGGGAGAGATGGGGAGGAGGGGGGAGAGAGAGATGGGGAGGGGGGGGAGAGAGAGATGGGGGAGGGGGAGAGAGAGATGGGGAGGGGGAGAGAGAGATGGGGGGGGGAGAGAGAGAGATGGGGAGGAGGAGGGAGAGGGAGATGGGGAGGAGGAGGGAGAGATGGGGAGGAGGAGAGAGAGGGGGAGGAGGGAGAGGGAGATGGGGAGGAGGAGGGAGAGGGAGAGATGGGGAGGAGGAGGGAGGAGGAGGGAGAGATGGGGAGGAGGAGGGAGAGATGGGGAGGAGGAGGGAGAGATGGGGAGGAGGAGGGAGAGAGAGATGGGGGAGGGAGAGGGAGAGATGGGGAGGAGGAGGGAGAGGGAGAGATGGGGAGGAGGAGGGAGAGGGAGAGATGGGGAGGAGGGGAGAGAGAGATGGGGGGAGGGGGGAGAGAGATGGGGAGGGGGAGAGAGAGATGGGGGAGGGGGAGAGAGAGATGGGGGAGGGGGGAGAGAGAGATGGGGGGGGGGAGAGAGAGAGATGGGGAGGAGGAGGGAGAGGGAGATGGGGAGGAGGAGGGAGAGATGGGGAGGGGAGAGAGAGATGGGGAGGAGGAGGGAGAGGGAGATGGGGAGGAGGAGGGAGAGGGAGAGATGGGGAGGAGGAGGGAGAGGGAGATGGGGGGAGGAGGAGGGAGAGGGAGAGATGGGGTGGAGGAGGGAGAGGGAGAGATGGGGAGGAGAAGGGAGAGGGAGAGATGGGGAGGAGGAGGGAGAGGGAGAGATGGGGAGGAGGAGGGAGAGGGAGAGATGGGGAGGAGGAGGGAGAGGGAGATGGGGAGGAGGAGGGAGAGATGGGGAGGAGGAGGGAGAGAGAGATGGGGAGGAGGAGGGAGAGATGGGGAGGAGGAGGGAGAGATGGGGAGGAGGAGGGAGAGGGAGATGGGGAGGAGGAGGGAGAGGGAGAGATGGGGAGGAGGAGGGAGAGGGAGAGATGGGGAGGAGGAGGGAGAGGGAGAGATGGGGAGGAGGAGGGAGAGGGAGAGATGGGGAGGAGGAGAGAGAGGGAGATGGGGAGGAGGAGGGAGAGATGGGGAGGAGGAGGGAGAGGGAGAGATGGGGAGGAGGAGGGAGAGGGAGAGATGGGGAGGAGGAGGGAGAGGGAGAGATGGGGAGGAGGAGGGAGAGGGAGAGATGGGGAGGAGAAGGGAGAGGGAGAGATGGGGAGGAGGAGGGAGAGGGAGAGATGGGGAGGAGGAGGGAGAGGGAGATGGGGAGGAGGAGGGAGAGGGAGAGATGGGGAGGAGGAGGGAGAGGGAGAGATGGGGAGGAGGAGGGAGGAAGGGAGGGAGAGATGGGGAGGAGGAGGGAGAGATGGGGAGGAGGAGGGAGAGATGGGGAGGAGGAGGGAGAGATGGGGAGGAGGAGGGAGAGAGAGATGGGGAGGAGGAGGGAGAGAGAGATGGGGAGGAGGAGGGAGAGAGAGATGGGGAGGAGGAGGGAGAGAGAGATGGGGAGGAGGAGGGAGAGAGAGATGGGGAGGAGGAGGGAGAGAGAGATGGGGAGGAGGAGGGAGAGGGAGATGGGGAGGAGGAGGGGAGATGGGGAGGAGGAGGGAGAGATGGGGAGGAGGAGGGAGAGGGAGAGATGGGGAGGAGGAGGGAGAGGGAGAGATGGGGAGGAGGAGAGAGAGGGAGATGGGGAGGAGGAGGGAGAGGGAGAGATGGGGAGGAGGAGGGAGAGGGAGAGATGGGGAGGAGGAGGGAGAGGGAGAGATGGGGGGAGGAGGGAGAGATGGGGAGGAGAAGGGAGAGGGAGAGATGGGGAGGAGAAGGGAGAGGGAGAGATGGGGAGGAGGAGGGAGAGGGAGAGATGGGGAGGAGGAGGGAGAGGGAGATGGGGAGGAGGAGGGAGAGAGAGATGGGGAGGAGGAGGGAGAGAGAGATGGGGAGGAGGAGGGAGAGAGAGATGGGGAGGAGGAGGAGAGAGAGATGGGGAGGAGGAGGGAGAGAGAGATGGGGAGGAGGAGGGAGAGGGAGATGGGGAGGAGGAGGGAGAGGGAGAGATGGGGAGGAGGAGGGAGAGGGAGAGATGGGGAGGAGGAGGGAGAGGGAGAGATGGGGAGGAGGAGGGAGAGGGAGGTGTATATATATGGAGAGTAACATTAGAGGTGTGTTAAACCACCTGATATTCCAGTGGCCTTGCTGTGTGTGTGTGTGTGTGTGTGTGTGTGTGTCTGTGTGTGTGTCTGTGTGTGTGTCTGTGTGTGTGTGTGATTACCCTGTTCCACAGCAGAGTGGACAGTGTCAGTGTTGAACTTGACCTTCGACCTGGCCTGTGTTCCCAGCATGCTCTCCCAGACCAGCGTGACGTCCTTCAGACAGGGAGTTATCTCTTCATAGTCCAGACGCTGACGCTTACTCTCCGACGCTACGCAGACAGATCAACATGATGAGAGGAGAACCCCCCTCTCTCACGATAGGGAATAGGGCTCTGGTCTATAGTAGTGCACTACATAGGGAATAGGGCTCTGGTCTATAGTAGTGCACTACATAGGGAATAGGGCTCTGGTCTATAGTAGTGTCTCTCTCAATTCAATTCAAGGGCTTTATTGGCATGGGAAACATGTGTTAACGTTGCCAAAGCAAGTGAGGTAGATAATATAGAAAGTGAAATAAACATTACAAATCTCTCTCTCTCTCTCTACACCTCTCTCTCTCTCTCTCTCTCTCTCTCTGTCTCCCTCTCTCTCCCTCTCCCTCCCTCTCTCTCTCCCTCCCTCTCTCCCTCTCTCTCTCTCCCCCTCTCTCTCTCCCTCTCCCTCTCTCTCTCTCCCTCTCTCTCTCTCCCTCTCTCTCTCCCTCTCTCAATTTAAAAAATGAACTGAAGTTCCAAAAGAAACTGTCCACAAGGACAAAGTCTCCCTTCACATTTCCCAGGTTCCCCACGAGGACTAAGGCTAATTGTAGAGGTTAGGGGTTAGAATTAGTCAGGGAAAATACGATCGGGGAGAGGGGGTCCACAGCCAGGATCAAAGAGAAGGGTGGGGGTCACGGCCAGGATCAAAGAGAAGGGGGGTCACGGCCAGGATCAAAGAGAAGGGGGATCACGGCCAGGGTCGATGAGAGAGGGTGGGGTCACGGCCAGGGTCGGAGAGAGGGGGGTCACGGCCAGGGTCGGAGAGAGAAGGGGTGGGTCACGGCCAGGGTCGGAGAGAGGGGGGGGTCACGGCCGGGGTCGGAGAGGAGGAGGGGGGTCACGGCCAGGGTCTGAGAGAGGGGGTGTCACGGCCAGGGTCTGAGAGAGGGGGGTCACGGCCAGGGTCTGAGAGAGGGTCACGGCCAGGGTCTGAGAGAGGGGGGGTCACGGCCAGGGTCTGAGAGGGGGGGTCACGGCCAGGGTCTACCACTATTAACCTTGACCATGGATCTATTAGGGGTGAAGGGTCTTGTACATCGACAGATTTGTTTCACCTTGTCGGCTCAGGGATTCAACGTAGCGACGTTTCGGTTCCTGGCCCAAAGCGTTAACCGTCGTGAGGTTGGGCGTAACCCCTGGCAACACACGGCTCAACCTCACCTGAACTGTACCTTCACCAGGTAAGACCACACACACCCGATGACAACATCTAATTCTAGGTATTTCATGTTGTTGAATTCCGAGAGAACAATTTTACGATCCGTTTATGGTTGCCCTAGACATGCCAGTTTCACCTGGGTGTGTGATGAGCAGGTTTGATTGGGTTCATGACGCTCCGTCTATATCCTCAAATAACCTCAACCAGCTGAGAGTGCTTATGGCGGTACACAGCTCAAACAGGAAAACGCTCCTGCTGAGGCGAGGATCCTAGCGGCCGGGGACTTCAATGAGAGTGAGCTGTATTCCCTCACTCCTCTCTCCGTCTATATCCTCAACCAGCTGTTGTTCTCTCTCCATTCTGTTACCCTGTATCTTGTTGTTCTCTCTCCATTCTGTTACCCTGTATCTTGTTGTTCTCTCTCCATTCTGTTACCCTGTATCTTGTTGTTCTCTCTCTCTCCATTCTGTTACCCTGTATCTTGTTGTTCTCTCCATTCTGTTACCCTGTATCTTGTTGTTTCTCTCTCCATTCTGTTACCCTGTATCTTGTTGTTCTCTCCATTCTGTTACCCTGTATCTTGTTGTTCTCTCTCTCCATTCTGTTACCCTGTATCTTGTTGTTCTCTCCATTCTGTTACCCTGTATCTTGTTGTTCTCTCTCCATTCTGTTACCCTGTATCTTGTTCTCTCTCCATTTGTTCTCTCTCTCCATTCTGTTACCCTGTATCTTGTTGTTCTCTCCATTCTGTTACCCTGTATCTTGTTGTTCTCTCCATTCTGTTACCCTGTATCTTGTTGTTTCTCTCTCTCCATTCTGTTACCCTGTATCTTGTTGTATCTCTCTCCATTCTGTTACCCTGTATCTTGTTGTTCTCTCCATTCTGTTACCCTGTATCTTGTTGTTCTCTCTCCATTCTGTTACCCTGTATCTTGTTGTTCTCTCTCCATTCTGTTACCCTGTATCTTGTTGTTCTCTCTCTCTCCATCCTGTTACCCTGTATCTTGTTGTTCTCTCTCTCCATCCTGTTACCCTGTATCTTGTTGTTCTCTCTCTCCATCCTCAGCAGTAGTGTCTGTTGCAGGATGGCCTTCCTCCACAGCTGTCTCAGTTCTGCTCGGCCACGTTTCTTCCTCTCCTCCGGAACCACGCCCAGTGATCCGTCTCCAACCCCGCACACAGACACACCCCTGCCGTCTAAGGAGCAGTCACCCCTGTCTGAGATGGGGAGACAGGGAGGGAGGGGGGAGAGAGGGAGAGAGGCAGGGGAGAGAGAGAGGGAGAGAGGCAGGGGAGAGAGAGAGGGAGAGAGGCAGGGGAGAGAGAGAGAGAGAGAGAGAGAGAGAGAGAGAGGGAGGGAGAGAGAGGGAGAGAGGGAGGGATGGGGGAGAGATCAGATAATTCATTAGTGTCCATCGATGCTACTATAGACCCAATTCTCTGGCCCCCAGCCCCCGAGTCCAGGAACGACACATACAGGTAACATCCACTGAGATCAGACTACCCCCCTCAGTCTCACCTCTAGATACAGGTAACATCCACTGAGATCAGACTGGACCCCCCTCAGTCTCACCTCTAGATACAGGTAACATCCACTGAGATCAGACTGGACCCCCCCCCTCAGTCTCACCTCTAGATACAGGTAACATCCACTGAGATCAGACTGGACCCCCCCTGAGAGATGGACCCCTCACCTCTAGATACAGGTAACATCCACTGAGATCAGACTGGACCCCCCCCCCTCAGTCTCACCTCTAGATACAGGTAACATCCACTGAGATCAGAGACCCCCCTCCCAGACCTCTAGATACAGGTAACATCCACTGAGATCCCCCAGTCTCACCTCTAGATACAGGTAACATCCACTGAGATCAGACTAGACCCCCCCCCCCCAGTCTCACCTCTAGATACAGGTAACATCCACTGAGATCAGACTGGACCCCCCCCCCCCCTCAGTCTCACCTCTAGATACAGGTAACATCCACTGAGATCAGACTAGACCCCCCCCAGCCTCACCTCTAGATACAGGTAACATCCACTGAGATCAGTCTCACCTCTAGATACAGGTAACATCCACTGAGATCAGACTAGACCCCCCCCCCCTCTAGATACCTCCTGAGATCAGACAGACCCCTCCCTCCCACACCTCTAGATACAGGTAACATCCACTGAGATCAGACTAGACCCCCCCCAGTCTCACCTCTAGATACAGGTAACATCCACTGAGATCAGACTAGACCCCCCCCCCAGTCCCAGTCTCACCTCTAGATACAGGTAACATCCACTGAGATCAGACTAGACCCCCCCCCCAGTCTCACCTCTAGATACAGGTAACATCCACTGAGATCAGACTAGACCCCCCCCTCAGTCTCACCTCTAGATACAGGTAACATCCACTGAGATCAGACTAGACCCCTCCCTCCCAGACACACCTCTAGATACAGGTAACATCCACTGAGATCAGACTAGACCCCCCCCCCAGTCTCACCTCTAGATA
Source organism: Oncorhynchus tshawytscha (assembly GCF_018296145.1). Classification (NCBI taxonomy): domain Eukaryota; kingdom Metazoa; phylum Chordata; class Actinopteri; order Salmoniformes; family Salmonidae; genus Oncorhynchus; species Oncorhynchus tshawytscha. The sequence goes on from NW_024609798.1 coordinate 290,549, forward strand.
CAGGTAACATCCACTGAGATCAGACTGACCCCCCCCCAGTCTCACCTCTAGATACAGGTAACATCCACTGAGATCAGACTGGACCCCCCCTCTCTAGACCAGGTAACATCCACCAGTCTCACCTCTAGATACAGGTAACATCCACTGAGATCAGACTAGACCCCCCTCAGTCTCACCTCTAGATACAGGTAACATCCACTGAGATCAGACTAGACCCCTCCCTCCCAGACACACCTCTAGATACAGGTAACATCCACTGAGATCAGACTAGACCCCCCCCCCTCCCAGACTCACCTCTAGATACAGGTAACATCCACTGAGATCAGACTAGACCCCCCCCTCAGTCTCACCTCTAGATACAGGTAACATCCACTGAGATCAGACTAGACCCCCCCCCCTCAGTCTCACCTCTAGATACAGGTAACATCCACTGAGATCAGACTGGACCCCCCCAGTCTCACCTCTAGATACAGGTAACATCCACTGAGATCAGACTAGACCTCTAGATACCCCCCCAGACACACCTCTAGATACAGGTAACATCCACTGAGATCAGACTAGACCCCCCCCCCCAGTCTCACCTCTAGATACAGGTAACATCCACTGAGATCAGACTGGACCCCCCCCCCCCAGCCTCACCTCTAGATACAGGTAACATCCACTGAGATCAGACTAGACCCCCCTCAGTCTCACCTCTAGATACAGGTAACATCCACTGAGATCAGACTAGACCCCCCTCCCAGACACACCTCTAGATACAGGTAACATCCACTGAGATCAGACTAGACCCCCCTCAGTCTCACCTCTAGATACAGGTAACATCCACTGAGATCAGACTAGACCCCCCCCCCCAGTCTCACCTCTAGATACAGGTAACATCCACTGAGATCAGACTGGACACCCCCCCCTCACCTCTAGATACAGGTAACATCCACTGAGATCAGACTAGACCCCCCCCCCCCCTCCAGTCTCACCTCTAGATACAGGTAACATCCACTGAGATCAGACTAGACCCCCTCCCCAGTCACACCTCTAGATACAGGTAACATCCACTGAGATCAGACTAGACCCCCCCCAGTCTCACCTCTAGATACAGGTAACATCCACTGAGATCAGACTAGACCCCCCCTCTCACCTCTAGATACAGGTAACATCCACTGAGATCAGACTAGACCCCTCCCTCCCAGACACACCTCTAGATACAGGTAACATCCACTGAGATCAGACTAGACCCCTCTAGATACAGGTAACATCCACTGAGATCAGACCCCCCAGGTAACATCCCCAGACTAGACCAGTCTCACCTCTAGATACAGGTAACATCCACTGAGATCAGACTAGACCCCCCCCCTCAGTCTCACCTCTAGATACAGGTAACATCCACTGAGATCAGACTAGACCCCTCCCTCCCAGACTCACCTCTAGATACAGGTAACATCCACTGAGATCAGACTAGACCCCCCCCAGTCTCACCTCTAGATACAGGTAACATCCACTGAGATCAGACTGGACCCCCCCCCCCCCAGTCTCACCTCTAGATACAGGTAACATCCACTGAGATCAGACTAGACCCCCCCTCCCAGTCACACCTCTAGATACAGGTAACATCCACTGAGATCAGACTAGACCCCCCCCCCCAGCCTCACCTCTAGATACAGGTAACATCCACTGAGATCAGACTAACCCCCCCCCCCAGTCTCACCTCTAGATACAGGTAACATCCACTGAGATCAGACTAGACCCCCCCCCCACCTAGATACAGGTAACCCCAGTCTCACCTCTAGATACAGGTAACATCCACTGAGATCAGACTGGACCCCCCCCCCCCAGTCTCACCTCTAGATACAGGTAACATCCACTGAGATCAGACTAGACCCCCTCAGCCTCACCTCTAGATACAGGTAACATCCACTGAGATCAGACTAGACCCCCTCAGTCTCACCTCTAGATACAGGTAACATCCACTGAGATCAGACTGGACCCCCCCCCCCCCTCTAGATACAGGTAACATCCAGTCTCACCTCTAGATACAGGTAACATCCACTGAGATCAGACTAGACCCCCCCCCCCAGACACACCTCTAGATACAGGTAACATCCACTGAGATCAGACTAGACCCCCCCCAGTCTCACCTCTAGATACAGGTAACATCCACTGAGATCAGACTAGACCCCCCCCCCCCTCAGTCTCACCTCTAGATACAGGTAACATCCACTGAGATCAGACTAGACCCCTCCCTCCCAGACACACCTCTAGATACAGGTAACATCCACTGAGATCAGACTAGACCCCCCCCAGTCTCACCTCTAGATACAGGTAACATCCACTGAGATCAGACTGGACCCCCCAGTCTCACCTCTAGATACAGGTAACATCCACTGAGATCAGACTAGACCCCCCCCTCAGTCACACCTCTAGATACAGGTAACATCCACTGAGATCAGACTACCCCCCCAGTCTCCCCCCTCAGTCTCACCTCTAGATACAGGTAACATCCACTGAGATCAGACTAGACCCCCCCCTCAGTCTCACCTCTAGATACAGGTAACATCCACTGAGATCAGACTAGACCCCCCCCCAGTCTCACCTCTAGATACAGGTAACATCCACTGAGATCAGACTGGACCCCCCCCCCCCAGACACACCTCTAGATACAGGTAACATCCACTGAGATCAGACTAGACCCCTCCCTCCCAGACACCTCTAGATACAGGTAACATCCACTGAGATCAGACTAGACCCCCCCCCCTCAGTCTCACCTCTAGATACAGGTAACATCCACTGAGATCAGACTAGACCCCCCCCCCTAGATACACCTCTAGATACAGGTAACATCCACTGAGATCAGACTAGACCCCTCCCTCCCAGACTCACCTCTAGATACAGGTAACATCCACTGAGATCAGACTAGACCCCCCCCAGAGACCCCCCCCCCAGTCTCACCTCTAGATACAGGTAACATCCACTGAGATCAGACTAGCCCCCCCCCTCCCCCCAGTCTCACCTCTAGATACAGGTAACATCCACTGAGATCAGACTAGACCCCCCCCCCCCTAGATACCCCCCAGTCTCACCTCTAGATACAGGTAACATCCACTGAGATCAGACTAGACCCCCCCCCCAGCCTCACCTCTAGATACAGGTAACATCCACTGAGATCAGACTAGACCCCCCCCCCGCAGACTCACCTCTAGATACAGGTAACATCCACTGAGATCAGACTAGACCCCCCCCCTCAGTCTCACCTCTAGATACAGGTAACATCCACTGAGATCAGACTAGACCCCCCCCCCAGTCTCACCTCTAGATACAGGTAACATCCACTGAGATCAGACTGGACACCCCCCCCCCTCTAGTCTCACCTCTAGATACAGGTAACATCCACTGAGATCAGACTAGACCCCCCCCCTCAGACTCACCTCTAGATACAGGTAACATCCACTGAGATCAGACTAGACCCCCCAGTCTCACCTCTAGATACAGGTAACATCCACTGAGATCAGACTGGACCCCCCCCAGTCTCACCTCTAGATACAGGTAACATCCACTGAGATCAGACTAGACCCCCCTCAGTCTCACCTCTAGATACAGGTAACATCCACTGAGATCAGACTAGACCCCTCCCTCCCAGACACACCTCTAGATACAGGTAACATCCACTGAGATCAGACAGACTAGACCTCCATCCCCCCCAGTCTCACCTCTAGATACAGGTAACATCCACTGAGATCAGACTAGACCCCCCCCCCAGTCTCACCTCTAGATACAGGTAACATCCACTGAGATCAGACTAGACCCCCCTCAGTCTCACCTCTAGATACAGGTAACATCCACTGAGATCAGACTAGACCCCCCCCCCCAGTCTCACCTCTAGATACAGGTAACATCCACTGAGATCAGACTAGACCCCCCCCCCCAGTCTCACCTCTAGATACAGGTAACATCCACTGAGATCAGACTAGACCCCCCCTCCCAGACACACCTCTAGATACAGGTAACATCCACTGAGATCAGACTAGACCCCCCTCAGTCTCACCTCTAGATACAGGTAACATCCACTGAGATCAGACTAGACCCCCCCCTCCCTCCCAGACACACCTCTAGATACAGGTAACATCCACTGAGATCAGACTAGACCCCCCCCCCAGTCTCACCTCTAGATACAGGTAACATCCACTGAGATCAGACTGGACACCCCCCCCCCTCACCTCTAGATACAGGTAACATCCACTGAGATCAGACTAGACCCCCCCCCCTCAGTCTCACCTCTAGATACAGGTAACATCCACTGAGATCAGACTAGACCCCCCCCTCAGTCTCACCTCTAGATACAGGTAACATCCACTGAGATCAGACTAGACCCCCCCCCCCAGTCTCACCTCTAGATACAGGTAACATCCACTGAGATCAGACTAGACCCCCCCTCCCAGACACACCTCTAGATACAGGTAACATCCACTGAGATCAGACTAGACCCCCCCCCCCCTCAGTCTCACCTCTAGATACAGGTAACATCCACTGAGATCAGACTAGACCCCTCCCTCCCAGACACACCTCTAGATACAGGTAACATCCACTGAGATCAGACTAGACCCCCCCCAGTCTCACCTCTAGATACAGGTAACATCCACTGAGATCAGACTAGACCCCTCCCTCCCAGACACACCTCTAGATACAGGTAACATCCACTGAGATCAGACTAGACCCCCCCAGCCTCACCTCACCTATAGATACAGGTAACATCCACTGAGATCAGACTAGACCCCCCCCCCCCCCAGTCTCACCTCTAGATACAGGTAACATCCACTGAGATCAGACTAGACCCCCCCCCCACCCCCCACCAGTAACATCCACTGAGATCCTGGACCCCCCCAGTCTCACCTCTAGATACAGGTAACATCCACTGAGATCAGACTCCCCCCCCCCCCTCCCAGCCTCACCTCTAGATACAGGTAACATCCACTGAGATCAGACTAGACCCCCCCCCCTCAGTCTCACCTCTAGATACAGGTAACATCCACTGAGATCAGACTAGACCCCCCCCCACCAGACAGACTCACCTCTAGATACAGGTAACATCCACTGAGATCAGACTAGACCCCCCCAGCCCCCCCAGTCTCACCTCTAGATACAGGTAACATCCACTGAGATCAGACTAGACCCCCCCCCCAGTCTCACCTCTAGATACAGGTAACATCCACTGAGATCAGACTGGACCCCCCCAGTCTCACCTCTAGATACAGGTAACATCCACTGAGATCAGACTAGACCCCCCCCCCCCCAGTCTCACCTCTAGATACAGGTAACATCCACTGAGATCAGACTAGACCCCCCCCAGTCTCACCTCTAGATACAGGTAACATCCACTGAGATCAGACTGGACCCACTGAGATCCCCCCCCAGTCTCACCTCTAGATACAGGTAACATCCACTGAGATCAGACTAGACCCCCCTCAGTCTCACCTCTAGATACAGGTAACATCCACTGAGATCAGACTAGACCCCCCCTCCCAGTCTCACCTCTAGATACAGGTAACATCCACTGAGATCAGACTAGACCCCCCAGTCTCACCTCTAGATACAGGTAACATCCACTGAGATCAGACTGGACCCCCCCCAGTCTCACCTCTAGATACAGGTAACATCCACTGAGATCAGACTGGACCCCCCAGTCTCACCTCTAGATACAGGTAACATCCACTGAGATCAGACTACAGACATCCCCCCTCAGTCTCACCTCTAGATACAGGTAACATCCACTGAGATCAGACTAGACCAGACCCCCCCAGTCTCACCTCTAGATACAGGTAACATCCACTGAGATCAGACTAGACCCCCCCCTCAGTCTCACCTCTAGATACAGGTAACATCCACTAGACCCCCCTGAGATCAGACTAGACCCCTCCCCCCCTCCCTCCCAGACACACCTCTAGATACAGGTAACATCCACTGAGATCAGACTAGACCTCTAGATACCCCTCCCTCCCAGTCTCACCTCTAGATACAGGTAACATCCACTGAGATCAGACTAGACCCCCCCCCCCCCCAGTCTCACCTCTAGATACAGGTAACATCCACTGAGATCAGACTAGACCCCCCCCCCCCCCCCAGTCTCACCTCTAGATACAGGTAACATCCACTGAGATCAGACTGGACCCCCCCCCCCAGTCTCACCTCTAGATACAGGTAACATCCACTGAGATCAGACTAGACCCCCCTCCAGTCTCACCTCTAGATACAGGTAACATCCACTGAGATCAGACTAGACCCCTCCCTCCCAGACACACCTCTAGATACAGGTAACATCCACTGAGATCAGACTAGACCCCCCCCTCAGTCTCACCTCTAGATACAGGTAACATCCACTGAGATCAGACTGGACCCCCAGCCCCCCCCTCCAGCCTACCTCTAGATACAGGTAACATCCACTGAGATCAGACTAGACCCCTCCCTCCCAGACACACCTCTAGATACAGGTAACATCCACTGAGATCAGACTAGACCCCCCTCAGTCTCACCTCTAGATACAGGTAACATCCACTGAGATCAGACTAGACCCCCCCCCCAGTCTCACCTCTAGATACAGGTAACATCCACTGAGATCAGACTAGACCCCCCCTCCCAGTCTCACCTCTAGATACAGGTAACATCCACTGAGATCAGACTAGACCCCCCCCCCCAGTCTCACCTCTAGATACAGGTAACATCCACTGAGATCAGACTAGACCCCCCCCCCCCCAGCCTCACCTCTAGATACAGGTAACATCCACTGAGATCAGACTGGACATCCCCCCCCCCCCAGTCTCACCTCTAGATACAGGTAACATCCACTGAGATCAGACTGGACCCCCCCCAGTCTCACCTCTAGATACAGGTAACATCCACTGAGATCAGACTAGACCCCCCCTCAGTCTCACCTCTAGATACAGGTAACATCCACTGAGATCAGACTAGACCCCCCCCTCAGTCTCACCTCTAGATACAGGTAACATCCACTGAGATCAGACTAGACCCCCCCCTCACCTCTAGATACAGGTAACATCCACTGAGATCAGACTAGACCCCCCCCCTCAGTCTCACCTCTAGATACAGGTAACATCCACTGAGATCAGACTAGACCCCCTCAGTCTCACCTCTAGATACAGGTAACATCCACTGAGATCAGACTAGACCCCCCCCCCCAGTCTCACCTCTAGATACAGGTAACATCCACTGAGATCAGACTGGACCCCCCAGTCTCCCTCTAGATACAGGTAACATCCTCTGAGATACAGGTAACATCCACTGAGATCAGACTAGACCCCCCCTCCCAGACTCACCTCTAGATACAGGTAACATCCACTGAGATCAGACTAGACCCCCCCCAGTCTCACCTCTAGATACAGGTAACATCCACTGAGATCAGACTGGACCCCCCCACACCTCTAGATACAGGTAACATCCACTGAGATCAGACTAGACCCCTAACATCCCTCCCAGACAGTCTCACCTCTAGATACAGGTAACATCCACTGAGATCAGACTAGACCCCTCCCTCCCAGACCCCCTCACCTCTAGATACAGGTAACATCCACTGAGATCAGACTAGACCCCCCCCTCCTCTAGATACCATCCCCCTCCCAGTCTCACCTCTAGATACAGGTAACATCCACTGAGATCAGACTAGACCCCCCCCTCAGTCTCACCTCTAGATACAGGTAACATCCACTGAGATCAGACTAGACCCCCCCCCCAGTCTCACCTCTAGATACAGGTAACATCCACTGAGATCAGACTGGACCCCCAGTCTCACCTCTAGATACAGGTAACATCCACTGAGATCAGACTAGACCCCCCCCCCTCAGTCTCACCTCTAGATACAGGTAACATCCACTGAGATCAGACTAGACCCCCCCCCCAGTCTCACCTCTAGATACAGGTAACATCCACTGAGATCAGACTAGATCAGACCCCCCCTCAGTCTCACCTCTAGATACAGGTAACATCCACTGAGATCAGACTAGACCCCCCCCCCAGTCTCACCTCTAGATACAGGTAACATCCACTGAGATCAGACTAGACCCCCTCCCCCCCCCCCCAGTCTCACCTCTAGATACAGGTAACATCCACTGAGATCAGACTAGACCCCCCCCAGTCTCACCTCTAGATACAGGTAACATCCACTGAGATCAGACTGGACACCTCTAGATACAGGTAACATCCACCCCTCAGTCTCACCTCTAGATACAGGTAACATCCACTGAGATCAGACTAGACCCCCTCCCCCCCCCCCTCACCTCTAGATACAGGTAACATCCACTGAGATCAGACTAGACCCCCCCCCCAGCCTCACCTCTAGATACAGGTAACATCCACTGAGATCAGACTAGACCCCCCCCCTCAGTCTCACCTCTAGATACAGGTAACATCCACTGAGATCAGACTAGACCCCCCCTCCCAGACACACCTCTAGATACAGGTAACATCCACTGAGATCAGACTAGACCCCCCCCCCTCAGTCTCACCTCTAGATACAGGTAACATCCACTGAGAGATCAGACTAGATACAGATCCACTGAGATCAGACCCCCCCAGTCTCACCTCTAGATACAGGTAACATCCACTGAGATCAGACTGGACCCCCCCCCCCCAGTCTCACCTCTAGATACAGGTAACATCCACTGAGATCAGACTAGACCCCCAGTCTCACCTCTAGATACAGGTAACATCCACTGAGATCAGACTAGACCCCCCAGTCTCACCTCTAGATACAGGTAACATCCACTGAGATCAGACTAGACCCCCTCCCAGCCTCACCTCTAGATACAGGTAACATCCACTGAGATCAGACTAGACCCCCCCCCCCTCACCTCTAGATACAGGTAACATCCACTGAGATCAGACTAGACCCCCCCCCCCCTCAGTCTCACCTCTAGATACAGGTAACATCCACTGAGATCAGACTAGACCCCCCTAGATACAGTCTCACCTCTAGATACAGGTAACATCCACTGAGATCAGACTAGACCCCCCCCTCAGTCTCACCTCTAGATACAGGTAACATCCACTGAGATCAGACTAGACCCCCCCCAGTCTCACCTCTAGATACAGGTAACATCCACTGAGATCAGACTGGACCCCCCATCCCCTCCCCAGTCTCACCTCTAGATACAGGTAACATCCACTGAGATCAGACTGGACCCCCCCCTCAGTCTCACCTCTAGATACAGGTAACATCCACTGAGATCAGACTAGACCCCCCCTCAGTCTCACCTCTAGATACAGGTAACATCCACTGAGATCAGACTAGACCCCCCCAGTCTCACCTCTAGATACAGGTAACATCCACTGAGATCAGACTAGACCCCCCCTCAGTCTCACCTCTAGATACAGGTAACATCCACTGAGATCAGACTAGACCCCCCCCCCTCAGTCTCACCTCTAGATACAGGTAACATCCACTGAGATCAGACTAGACCCCCCCCTCAGTCTCACCTCTAGATACAGGTAACATCCACTGAGATCAGACTGGACCCCCCCACCCCACATCCCCTCACTAGACCCCCCCCAGTCTCACCTCTAGATACAGGTAACATCCACTGAGATCAGACTAGACCCCCCCCCCAGACACACCTCTAGATACAGGTAACATCCACTGAGAATCAGACTGGACACTGAGATCCCCCCCCTCTCACCTCTAGATACAGGTAACATCCACTGAGATCAGACTAAACCCCCTCAGTCTCACCTCTAGATACAGGTAACATCCACTGAGATCAGACTAGACCCCCCTCAGTCTCACCTCTAGATACAGGTAACATCCACTGAGATCAGACTAGACCCCCCCCCCCTCCTCACCTCTAGATACAGGTAACATCCACTGAGATCAGACTAGACCCCCCTCAGTCTCACCTCTAGATACAGGTAACATCCACTGAGATCAGACTAGACCCCCCAGTCTCACCTCTAGATACAGGTAACATCCACTGAGATCAGACTAGACCCCCCCTCCCAGACACACCTCTAGATACAGGTAACATCCACTGAGATCAGACTAGACCCCCCAGGAAACATCCACAGTCTCACCTCTAGATACAGGTAACATCCACTGAGATCAGACTAGACCCCCCCCCTCCCTCACCTCTAGATACACATCCACTGAGATCAGACTAGACCCCTCCCTCCCAGACTCACCTCTAGATACAGGTAACATCCACTGAGATCAGACTAGACCCCCCCCTCAGTCTCACCTCCCCCCAGTCTCACCTCTAGATACAGGTAACATCCACTGAGATCAGACTAGACCCCCTCAGTCTCACCTCTAGATACAGGTAACATCCACTGAGATCAGACTAGACCCCCCTCAGTCTCACCTCTAGATACAGGTAACATCCACTGAGATCAGACTAGACCCCCCCTCAGTCTCACCTCTAGATACAGGTCAACTATAAGGAACAACACACATACAGGCAACAGTTACTGTTATTGTCAGGCTCTCTCTCTCTGTGTGTGTCTGTGTGTGTGTGTATGGCTGTGTGTGTGTCTGTGTCTGTCTGTCTGTGTCTGTGTCTGTGTGTGTGTGTGTGTGTGTGTGTGTGTGTGTGTGTGTGTGTATGTCTGTCTGTGTGTGTATGGCTGTGTGTGTGTGTCTGTGTGGCTGTGTGTGTGTGTCTGTGTGTGTGTGTGTGTGTGTGTGGTGTGTCTGTGTGGCTGTGTGTGTGTGTGTGTGTGTGTGTGTGTGTGTGTGTGTGTGTGTAAGGCGTTAGCTCTGGTGGAGCCAGGGTGTTTGCAGAGGAGGGGTGGGTGGACGATGCCACAGTGGCCGAGTGCGTCAGTTTCTTAAGAAGTTTGGTTGTGTTTGTTTTAGTGACTGTGCTAGTTTCAACACGCCTTTCAACACAACCACACACACCCATTACACACACCCATTACACACACACACACACACACACACACACACTGACACACACACACACACTCACAGTTTAGATGAACTCATTTACTATCAGGATCTTCCTGCTACTCTGTGTTCTATTGTTCTATTTATATAACAATCTTCCTGACCCCCCTTCCTAACCCCCTTCCTAACCCCCTTCCTAAACCTATACCTATCCCTCCCATCCTAACCCCCTTCCTAACCCTAAACCTAACCCTCCCTTCCTAACAACCCCTTCCTAACCCTATACCTAACCCTCCCTTCCTAACCCTATACCTAACCCTCCTTCCTAACCCCCTTCCTAACCCTAAACCTAACCCCCCTTCCTAACCCCCTTCCTAACCCTATACCTAACCCTCCTTCCTAACCCCCCTTCCTAACCCTCCCTTCCTAACCCTATACCTAACCCTCCCTTCCTAACCCCTTCCTAACCCCCTTCCTAACCCTAAACCTAACCCCCTTCCTAACCCTAACCCTAACCCCCCCCCTTCCTAACCCCCTTCCTAACCCTAAACCTAATCCTCCCTTCCTAACCCCCCTTCCTAACCCTAAACCTAATCCTCCCTTCCTAACCCTAAACCTAATCCTCCCTTCCCCCCCCTTCCTAACCCTAAACCTAATCCTCCTTCCTAACCCTAAACCTAATCCTCTCTTCCTAACCCCCCCTTCCTAACCCTAAACCTAATCCTCCCTTCCTAACCCTATACCTAGCCTGCAAAGTAATGTCATACTTTCCAGGTCCATACCCAAACAGTTCGAACTACTAATTTTGAAAATTACTCTCTCCAGAAATAAGTCTCTCACTGTTGCCGCCTGCTACCGACCCCCCTCAGCTCCCAGCTGTGCCCTGGACACCATTTGTGAATTGATCGCCCCCCATCTAGCCTCAGAGTTTGTTCTGTTAGGTGACCTAAACTGGGATATGCTTAACACCCCGCCAGTCCTACAATCTAAGCTAGATGCCCTCAATCTCACACAAATCATCAAGGAACCCACCAGGTACAACCCTAACTCTGTAAACAAGGGCACCCTCATAGACGTCATCCTGACCAACTGGCCCTCCAAATACACCTCCGCTGTCTTCAACCAGGATCTCAGCGATCACTGCCTCATTGCCTGTATCTGCTACGGAGCCGCAGTCAAACGACCACCCCTCATCACGGTCAAACGCTCCCTAAAACACTTCTGTGAGCAGGCCTTTCTAATCGACCTGGCCCGGGTATCCTGGAAGGACATTGACCTCATCCCGTCAGTTGAGGATGCCTGGTCATTCTTTAAAAGTAACTTCCTCACCATTTTAGATAAGCATGCTCCGTTCAAAAAATGCAAAACTAAGAACAGATACAGTCCTTGGTTCACCCCAGACCTGACTGCCCTCGACCAGCACAAAAACATCCTGTGGCGGACTGAAATAGCATCAAATAGTCCCCGTGATATGCAACTGTTCAGGGAAGTGTTCAGGGAACCAATACACGCAGTCAGTCAGGAAAGCTAAGGCCAGCTTCTTCAGGCAGAAGTTTGCATCCTGTAGCTCCAACTCCAAAAAGTTCTGGGACACTGTGAAGTCCATGGAGAACAAGAGCACCTCCTCCCAGCTGCCCACTGCACTGAGGCTAGGTAACACGGTCACCACCGATAAATCCATGATTATCGAAAACTTCAATAAGCATTTCTCAACGGCTGGCCATGCCTTCCGCCTGGCTACTCCAACCTCGGCCAACAGCTCTGCCCCCGGCAGCTCCTCGCCCAAGCCTCTCCAAGTTCTCCTTTACCCAAATCCAGATAGCAGATGTTCTGAAAGAGCTGCAAAACCTGGACCCGTACAAATCAGCTGGGCTTGACAATCTGGACCCCCTATTTCTGAAACTATCCGCCGCCATTGTCGCAACCCCTATTACCAGCCTGTTCAACCTCTCTTTCATATCGTCTGAGATCCCCAAGGATTGAAAGCTGCCGCAGTCATCCCCCTCTTCAAAGGGGAGACACCCTGGACCCAAACTGTTACAGACCTATATCCATCCTGCCCTGCCTATCTAAGGTCTTCGAAAGCCAAGTCAACAAACAGGTCACTGACCATCTCGAATCCCACCGTACCTTCTCCGCTGTGCAATCTGGCTTCCGAGCCGGTCACGGGTGCACCTCAGCCACACTAAGTTACTAAACGATATCATAACCGCCATCGATAAAAGACAGTACTGTGCAGCCGTCTTCATCGACCTTGCCAAGGCTTTCGACTCTGTCAATCACCATATTCTCATCGGCAGACTCAGTAGCCTCGGTTTTCGGATGACTGCCTTGCCTGGTTCACCAATTACTTTGCAGACAGAGTTCAGTGTGTCAAATCGGAGGGCATGCTGTCCGGTCCTCTGGCAGTCTCTATGGGGGTGCCACAGGGTTCAATTCTAGGGCCGACTCTTTTCTCTGTGTATATCAATGATGTTGCTCTTGCTGCGGGCGATTCCCTGATCCACCTCTACGCAGACGACACCATTCTATATACTTTCGGCCCGTCATTGGACACTGTGCTATCTAACCTCCAAACAAGCTTCAATGCCATACAACACTCCTTCCGTGGCCTCCAACTGCTCTTAAACGCTAGTAAAACCAAATGCATGCTTTTCAACCGATCGCTGCCTGCACCCGCATGCCCGACTAGCATCACCACCCTGGATGGTTCCGACCTTGAATATGTGGACATCTATAAGTACCTAGGTGTCTGGCTAGACTGCAAACTCTCCTTCCAGACTCATATCAAACATCTCCAATCAAAAATCAAATCAAGAGTCGGCTTTCTATTCCGCAACAAAGCCTCCTTCACTCACGCCGCCAAGCTTACCCTAGTAAAACTGACTATCCTACCGATCCTCGACTTCGGCGATGTCATCTACAAAATGGCTTTTAACACTCTACTCAGCAAACTGGATGCAGTATATCACAGTGCCATCCGTTTTGTCACTAAAGCACCTTATACCACCCACCACTGCGACTTGTATGCTCTAGTCGGCTGGCCCTCGCTACATATTCGTCGCCAGACCCACTGGCTCCAGGTCATCTACAAGTCCATGCTAGGTAAAGCTCCACCTTATCTCAGTTCACTGGTCACGATGGCAACACCCATCCGTAGCACGCGCTCCAGCAGGTGTATCTCACTGATCATCCCTAAAGCCAACACCTCATTTGGCCGCCTTTCGTTCCAGTACTCTGCTGCCTGTGACTGGAACGAATTGCAAAAATCGCTGAAGCTGGAGACTTTTATCTCCTCACCAACTTCAAACATCAGCTATCTGAGCAGCTAACCGATCGCTGCAGCTGTACATAGTCTATTGGTAAATAGCCCACCCATTTTCACCTACCTCATCCCCATACTGTTTTTATTTATTTACTTTTCTGCTCTTTTGCACACCAATATCTCTACCTGTACATGACCATCTGATCATTTATCACTCCAGTGTTAATCTGCAAAATTGTAACTATTCGTCTACCTCCTCATGCCTTTTGCACACATTGTATATAGACTCCCCTTTGTTTTCTACTGTGTTATTGACTTGTTAATTGTTTATTCCATGTGTAACTCTGTGTTGTCTGTTCACACTGCTATGCTTTATCTTGGCCAGGTCGCAGTTATAAATGAGAACTTGTTCTCAACTAGCCTACCTGGTTAAATAAAGGTGAAATAAAAATAAAAATAAATAAATACCTAACCCCCCCCTTCCTAACCCTAAACCTCCCTTCCTAACCCTAAACCTAACCCTCCTTCCTAACCCTAAACCTAATCCTCCCTTCCTAACCCTAAACCTAATCCTCCGTTCCTAACCCTATACCTAACCCTCCTTCCTAACCCTAAACCTAATCCTCCCTTCCTAACCCCCATTGTAACCCTAAACCTCCCTTCCTAACCCTATACCTAACCCTCCTTTCCTAACCCTATGCCCTAACCCTCCTTCCTAACCCTAAACCTAATCCTCCCTTCCTAACCCTAAACCTAATCCTCCCTTCCTAACCCTAACCTAACCTAACCCTCCTTTCCTAACCCTATACATAACCCTCCCTAACCCTCCTTCCTAACCCTAAACCTAATCCTCCCTTCCTAACCCCCCATCCTAACCCTAAACCTCCCTTCCTAACCCTATACCTAACCCTCCTTTCCTAACCCTCCTTCCTAACCCTAAACCTAATCCTCCCTTCCTAACTCTAAACCTAATCCTCCCTTCCTAACCCTATACCTAACCCTCCCTTCCTAAACCTATACCTAACCCTCCTTTCCTAACCCTCCCTTCCTAACCCTAACTCTCCCTTCCTAACCCTATACCTAACCCTCCTTTCCTAAACCTATACCTAACCCTCCTTTCCTAACCCTATACCTAACCCTCCTTTCCTAACCCTATACCTAACCCTCCTTCCTAACCCTATACCTAACCCTCCCTTCCTAACCCTCCTTCCTAAACCTATACCTAACCCTCCCTTCCTAACTCTCCTTTCCTAACCCTATTCCTAACCCTCCTTTCCTAACCCTATACCTAACCCTCCTTTCCTAACCCTGTACCTAACCCTCCCTTCCTAAACCTATACCTAACCCGCCCTTCCTAACTCTCCCTTCCTAACTCTCCCTACCTAACCCTCCCTTCCTAACCCTCCCTTCCTAACCCTATACCTAACCCTCCCTTTCTAACCCTCCCTTCCTAGACCTATACCTAACCCTCCTTTCCTAACCCTATACATAACCCTCCGTTCCTAACCCTATACCTAACCCTCCTTCCTAACCCTAAACCTAATCCTCCCTTCCTAACCCCCCCATCCTAACCCTAAACCTCCCTTCCTAACCCTATACCTAACCCTCCTTTCCTAACCCTATACCTAACCCTCCTTCCTAACCCTAAACCTAATCCTCCCTTCCTAACCCTACACCTAATCCTCCCTTCCTAACCCTATACCTAACCTTCCTAAACCCTATACCTAACCCTCCTTTCCTAAACCTATACCTAACCCTCCTTTCCTAACCCTCCCTTCCTAACCCTAACTCTCCCTTCCTAACCCTATACCTAACCCTCCTTTCCTAAACCTATACCTAACCCTCCTTTCCTAACCCTATAACCTAACCCTCCTTTCCTAACCCTATACCTAACCCTCCCTTCCTAAACCTATACCTAACCCTCCCTTCCTAACCCTCCCTTCCTAAACCTATACCTAACCCTCCCTTCCTAACTCTCCTTTCCTAACCCTATTCCTAACCCTCCTTTCCTAACCCTATACCTAACCCTCCTTTCCTAACCCTGTACCTAACCCTCCCTTCCTAAACCTATACCTAACCCGCCCTTCCTAACTCTCCCTTCCTAACTCTCCCCCTACCTAACCCTCCCTTCCTAACCCTATACCTAACCCTCCCTTTCTAACCCTCCCTTCCTAGACCTATACCTAACCCTATACCTAACCCTCCTTCCTAAACCCTATACCTAACCCTCCTTCCTAACCCTAACCTAACCCTCCCATCCTAACCCTGTACCTAAACCTCCCTTCCTAACCCTCCCTTCCTAAACCTAACAATCCCTTCCTAACCCTATACCTAAATCTCCCTTCCTAACCCTATACCTAACCCTCCCTTCCTAAACCTAACCCTCCCTTCCTAAACCTATACCTAAACCTCCTTTCCTAACCCTATACCTAACCCTCCTTTCCTAACCCTATACCTAACCCTTCCTAACCCTATACCTAACCCTCCTTCCTAAACCTAACCCTCCCTTCCTAAACCTATACCTAAACCCTCCCTTCCTAACCTATACCTAATCCTCCCTTCCTAACCCTATACCTAACCCTCCCTTCCTAACCCTATACCTAACCCTCCCTTCCTAACCCTATACCTAACCCTCCCTTCCTAACCCTCCCTTCCTAACCCTCCCTTCCTAACCCTCCCTTCCTAACCCTCCTTCCTAACCCTATACCTAACCCTCCTTCCTAAACCTATACCTAACCCTCCCTTCCTAAACCTATACCTAACCCTCCCTTCCTAACCTTAACCCTCCCTTATTAACCCTATACCTGACCCTCCCTTCCTAACCCTCCTTCCTAACCCCTAACCCTCCCCTTCCTAACCCTCCCTTCCTAACCCTCCCTTCCTGGACCTATACTTCCTAACCCTATACCTAACCCTCCCTTCCTAACCCTCCCTTCCTAACCCTCCCTTCCTAACCCTAACCCTCCCTTCCTAACCCTCCCTTCCTAACCCTCCCTTCCTAAACCCCCCATTTCCTAAACCTAACCCTCCCTTCCTAACCCTCCCTTCCTAACCCTATTCCTAAACCTGACCCTTCCCCTTCCACCTTCCTCCCTTCCAAAACCTCCCTTCCTAACCCTCCTTCCTAACCCTCCCTTCCTAAACCTATACCTAACCCTCCCTTCCTAACCCTCCCTTCCTAAACCTCCCTTCCTAACCCTCCCTTCCTAACCCTATACCTAACCCTCCCTTCCTAACCCTCCCTTCCTAACCCTCCCTTCCTAAACCTATACCTAACCCTCCCTTCCTAATACCTAACCCTCCTTCCTAAACCTATACCCTTCCTTCCTAACCCTTCCTAACCCTCCCTTCCTAACCCTCCCTTCCTAAACCTATACCTAACCCTCCCTTCCTAACCCTATACCTAACCCTCCCTTCCTAACCCTATACCTAACCCTCCCTTCCTAACCCGATACCTAACCCTCCCTTCCTAACCCTATACCTAACCCTAACCCTTCCTAACCCTATACCTAACCCTCCCTTCCTAACCCTCCCTTCCTAACCCTCCTTCCTAACCCCCTTCCTAACCTAACCCTCCCTTCCTAACCCTATACCTGACCCTCCCTTCCTAACCCTACCTTCCTAACCCTATACCTAACCCTCCCTTCCTAACCCTATACCTAACCCTCCCTTCCTAACCCGATACCTAACCCTCCCTTCCTAACCCTATACCTAACCCTCCCTTCCTAACCCTATACCTGACCCTCCCTTCCTAACCCTCCCTTCCTGAACCTAACCCTCCCTTCCTAACCCACCCTTCCTAAACCTAACCATCCCTTCCTAAACCTATACCAAACCCTCCCTTCCTAATCCTATACCTAACCCTCCTTTCCTAACCCTCCCTTCCTAACCCTATACCTAACCCTCCTTTCCTAACCCTCCCTTCCTAACCCTATACCTAACCCTCCCTTCCTAACCCTCCCTTCCTAAACCTATACCTAACCCTATACCTAACCTTCCCTTTCTAACCCTCCCTTCCTAGACCTATACCTAACCCTATACCTAACCCTCCCTTCCTAACCCTATACCTAACTAACCCTCCCTTCCTAAACCTAACCCTATACCTAACCCTCCCTTCCTAACCCTATACCTAACCCTATACCTAACCCCCCTTCCTAACCCTACCTTCCTAACCCTATACCTAACCCTCCCTTTCTAACCCCCTTCCTAAACCTTACCTAACCCTATACCTAACCCTCCCTTTCTAACCCTCCCTTCCTAGACCTATACCTAACCCTATACCTAACCCTCCCTTTCTAACCCTCCCTTCCTAAACCTATACCTAACCCTCCTTCCTAACCCTCCCTTCCTAGACCTCCCTTACCTAACCCTATACCTAACCCTCCCTTCCTAACCCTACCTTCCTAACCCTATACCTAACCCTCCCTTCCTAAACCTAACCCTATACCTAACCCTCCCATCCTAACCCTCCCTTCCTGACCCTAACCCTCCCTTCCTAACCCTATACCTAAACCTCCCTTCCTAACCCTATACCTAACCCTCCCTTCCAAAAACCTAACCATCCCTTCCTAACCCTATACCTAAACCTCCCTCCCTTCCTAACCCTAACCCTCCCTTCCTAACCCTATACCTAACCCTCCTTTCCTAACCCTCCCTATACCTAACCCTCCTTTCCTAACCCTATACCTAACCCTCCTTTCCTAACCCTATACCTAACCCTCCCTTCCTAACCCTCCCTTCCTAAACCTATACCTAACCTAACCCTCCCTTCCTAACTCTCCTTTCCTAACCCTATACCTAACCCTCCTTTCCTAACCCTATACCTAACCCTCCTTTTCCTAACCCTATACCTAACCCTCCTTTCCTAACCCTATACCTAACCCTCCCTTCCTAACCCTCCTTCCTAAACCTATACCTAACCCTCCCTTCCTAACTCTCCTTTCCTAACCCTATACCTAACCCTCCCCTTAAACCTAACCCTATACCTAACCCTCCTTTCCTAACCCTGTACCTAACCCTCCCTTCCTAAACCTATACCTAACCCTCCCTTCCTAACCCTCCCTTCCTAAACCTATACCTCCCTACCTAACCCTCCTTCCTAACCCTCCCTTCCTAACCTATACCTAACCCTCCCTTTCTAACCCTCCCTTCCTAGACCTATACCTAACCCTATACCTAACCCTCCCTTCCTAAATCCCTTCCTAACCCTCCCTTCCTAACCCTAACCCTCCCTTCCTAACCCTATACCTAAACCTTCCTAACCCTAACCCTCCCTTCCTAAACCTAACCATCCTTCCTAAACCTATACCTAAACCTCCTTTCCTAACCCTATACCTAACCCTCCTTTCCTAACCCTATAGAATTCCCTATACCTAACCCTCCCTTCCTAACCCTATACCTAACCCTCGCTTCCTAAACCTAACCCTCCCTTCCTAAACCTAACCCTCCCTTCCTAAACCTATACCTAAACCTCCCTTCCTAACCTTATACCTAATCCTCCCTTCCTAACCCTATACCTAACCCTCCCTTCCTAACCCTATACCTAACCCTCCCTTCCTAACCCTCCCTTCCTAACCCTCCCTTCCTAACCCTCCCTTCCTAACCCTATACCTAACCCTCCCTTCCTAACCCTATACCTAACCCTCCCTTCCTAAACCTATACCTAACCCCCCCCTTCCTAACCTTAACCCTCCCTTTCCTAACCCTATACCTGACCCTCCCTTCTAACCCTCCCTTCCTAACCCTAACCCTCCCTTCCTAACCCTCCCTTCCTAAACCATCCCTTCCTAAACCTAACCAAACCCTCCTTCCTAACCCTCCCTTCCTAACCCTCCCTTCCTAACCCCCCCTTCCTAACCCTCCCAGAGATCCTAACCCTCCCTTCCTAAACCCCCATTTCCTAAACCTAACCCTCCCTTCCTAACCCTCCATTCCTAAACCTGACCCTCCCTTCCACATCCTCCCTTCTTTAAAACCTCCACCTAACCCTACTTCCTAACCCTCCCTTCCTAACCCTCCCTTCCTAACCCTCCCTTCCTAAACCTAACCCTATACCTAACCCTCCCTGCCTAACCCTCCCTTCCTAACCCTCCCTTCCTAAACCTATACCTAAAAATACCTAACCAGGGTCCCTTCCTAAACCTCCCTTCCTAACCCTCCCTTCCATTCCTCCCTTCCTAACCCTACCTTCCTAAACCTGATGAAACCTAACCCTCCCTTCCTAATCCTATGCCTATCCCTCCTTCACTAAACCTGGCTAACTGGAACCCTCCCTTCCTAACCCTATACCTAACCCTCCTTCCACTAACCCTAGAACCTAACATCTTTCCTAACCCTATACCTAACCCTCCCTTCCTAACGTGATACCTAACCCTCCCTTCCTAACCCTATACCTAACCCTCCCTTCCTAACCCTCCTTAACTCTCTGCAAACTAAACTTACCTGACCCTCCCTTCCTAACCCTACCTTCCTAACCCTATACCTAACCCTCCCTTCCTAACCCTATACCTAACCCTCCCTTCCTAACCTGATACCTAACCCCCCTTCCTAACCCTATACCTAACCCTCCCTTCCTAACCCTGCAAACTACCTGACCCTCCCTTCCTAACCCTACCTTCCTAACCCTAACCCTCCCTTCTCAACCCTATCCCTTCCTGAACCTAACCCTCCCTTCCTAACCTGTTACCCTTCCTAAACCTAACCATCCCTTCCTAAACCTATACCAAACCCTCCCTTCCTAATCCTATACCTAACCCTCCTTTCCTAACCCTCCCTTCCTAACCCTATACCTAACCCTCCTTTCCTAAACCTCCTTCCTAACCCTATACCTAACCCTCCCTTCCTAACCCTCCCTTCCTAAACCTATACCTAACCCTATACCTAACCTTCCCTTTCTAACCCTCCTTCCTAGACCTATACCTAACCCTATACCTAACCCTCCCTTCCTAACCCTATAACTAACGCTCCCTTCCTAAACCTAACCCTATACCTAACCCTCCCTTCCTAACCCTATACCTAACCCTATACCTAACCCTCCCTTCCTAACCCTACCTTCCTAATCCTATACCTAACCCTCCCTTTCTAACCGGACCTTCCTAAACCTATACCTAACCCTATACCTAACCCTCCCTTTCTAACCCTCCCTTCCTAGACCTATACCTAACCCTATACCTAACCCTCCCTTTCTAACCCTCCCTTCCTAAACCTATACCTAACCCTATACCTAACCCTCCCTTTCTAACCCAGCCCTTCCTAGACCTATACCTAACCCCCCTTCCTAACCCTACCTTCCTAACCCTATACCTAACCCTCCCTTCCTAAACCTAACCCTATACCTAACCCTCCCATCCTAACCCTCCCTTCCTAACCCTATACCTAAACCTCCCTTCCTAACCCTATACCTAACCCTCCCTTCCAAAAACCTAACCATCCCTTCCTAACCCTATACCTAAACCTCCCTTCCTAACCCTATACCTAACCCTCCCTTCCTAACCCTATACGTAACCCTATACCTAACCCTCCCTCTCTAACCCTATACCTAACCCCCCTTCCTAAACCTAACCCTCCCTTCCTAACCCTATGCCTATCCCTCCCTTCCTAAACCTATACCTAACCCTCCCTTCCTAACCCTATACCTAACCCTCCCTTCCTAACCCTATACCTAACCCTGCCCTTCCTAACCCTATACCTAACCCTCCCTTCCTAACCCGATACCTAACCCTCCCTTCCTAACCCTATACCTAACCCTCCCTTTCTAACCCTATACCTGACCCTCCTTCCTAACCCTATACCTAACCCTCCTTCCTAACCCGATACCTAACCCTCCCTTCCTAACCCCTAACCCCCTTCCAACCCTGGTTACCTGACCCTCCTTCTTAACCCTCCCTTCCTGAACCTAACCCTCCCTTCCTAACCCACCCTTCCTAAACCTAACCATCCCTTCCTAAAATATACCAAACCCTCCCTTCCTAATCCTATACCTAACCCTCCTTTCCTAACCCTCCCTTCCTAAACCTATACCAAAACCATCCCTTCCTAACCCTATACCTAACCCTCCTTTCCTAACCCTCCCTTCCTAACCCTATACCTAACCCTCCTTCCTAACCCTGCCCTTCCTAAACCTATACCTAACCCTATACCTAACCTTCCCTTTCTAATCCTCCTTCCTAGACCTATACCTAACCCTATACCTAACCCTCCCTTCCTAACCCTATAACTAACGCTCCCTTCCTAAACCTAACCCTATACCTAACCCTCCCTTCCTAACCCTATACCTAACCCTATACCTAACCCTCCCTTCCTAACCCTACCTTCCTAATCCTATACCTAACCCTCCCTTTCTAACCCTCCCTTTCCTAAACCTATACCTAACCCTCCTTTCCTAACCCTCCCTTCCTAACCCTGTATTCCTAACCTATCCCTAACCTAACCCTATACCTAACCCTCCCTTTCCTAACCTCCCTTCCTAAACCTAGACCTATCCCTAACCCTATACCTAACCCTCCCTTCTAACCCTCCCTTCCTAAACCTATACCTAACCCTATTCCTAACCCTCCCTTTCTAACCCTCCCTTCCTCCTAAACCTAACCCTATACCTAACCCTCCCTTCCTAACCCTACCTTCCTAACCCTATACCTAACCCTCCCTTCCTAAACCCTAACCCTATACCTAACCCTCCATTAAACCTAACCCCCCTTCCTAACCTTTAACCCTCCCTTCCTAACCCTATACCTAAACCTCCCTTCCTAACCCTATACCTAACCCTCCCTTCCTAAAAACCTAACCTCCCTTCCTAACCCTATACCTAACCCTCTCCTTCCTAACCCTATACCATAACTACCCTTCCTAACTGTCTAGTTATAATACCTCCCTTCCTAACCCTTACCTAACCCTAACCCTCCCTGTCTAAGTTGTACCTAACCATCCTTCCTAAACCTAACCCTATTTACTGTATACCTATCCTAACCTAACCTATCCCTTCCAACCCTAGTACCTAACCATACCTGTAACCTTCCTAACCCTAGTTACCTAACCCTCCCTTCCTGTAAACCTAATTTACTTCCTAACCCTATACCTAAACCTGTATTTACTAACCCTATACCTACCCTCCCTTACTAACCCTAGTTCCTAATACCTATACCTAACCCTCCCTTCCTAACCCTTACTGTCCTTCCTAAACCTAACCCCCTTCCTAACCTACCTTCCTACCCTAGTTGTAATACCAACCTCCCCTGTATTTACCCTGTTATACCACTACCTGTAACTACCTGTATGTACTGTCTAGTTGTAATACCATACCTGTAACTACCTGTAACTAATACCATACCTGTAACTACCTATATTTACTGTCTAGTTGTAATACCATACCTGTAACTACCTGTACCCATATTTACTGTCTAGTTATAATACCATACCTGTAACTACCTGTAACTACCCATATTTACTGTCTAGTTGTAATACCATACCTGTAACTACCTGTAACTACCCATATTTACTGTCTAGTTGTAATACCATACCTGTAACTACCTGTATTTACTGTCTAGTTGTAATACCATACCTGTAACTACCTGTATTTACTGTCTAGTTGTAATACCATACCTGTAACTACCTGTAACTACCTGTATTTACTGTCTAGTTGTAATACCATACCTGTAACTACCTGTATTTACTGTCTAGTTGTAATACCATACCTGTAACTACCTGTATTTACTGTCTAGTTGTAATACCATACCTGTAACTACCTGTATTTACTGTCTAGTTGTAATACCATACCTGTAACTACCTGTATTTACTGTCTAGTTGTAATACCATACCTGTAACTACCTGTAACTACCTGTATTTACTGTCTAGTTGTAATACCATACCTGTAACTACCTGTAACTACCTGTATTTACTGTCTAGTTGTAATACCATACCTGTAACTACCTGTAACTACCTGTATTTACTGTCTAGTTGTAATACCATACCTGTAACTACCTGTATTTACTGTCTAGTTGTAATACCATACCTGTAACTACCTGTAACTACCTGTATTTACTGTCTAGTTGTAATACCATACCTGTAACTACCTGTAACTACCTGTATTTACTGTCTAGTTGTAATACCATACCTGTAACTACCTGTAACTACCTGTATTTACTGTCTAGTTGTAATACCATACCTGTAACTACCTGTATTTACTGTCTAGTTGTAATACCATACCTGTAACTACCTGTAACTACCTGTATTTACTGTCTAGTTGTAATACCATACCTGTAACTACCTGTATTTACTGTCTAGTTGTAATACCATACCTGTAACTACCTACCTGTACTACCTGTATTTACTGTCTAGTTGTAATACCATACCTGTAACTACCTGTAACTACCTGTATTTACTGTCTAGTTGTAATACCATACCTGTAACTACCTGTAACTACCTGTAACTACCTGTATTTACTGTCTAGTTGTAATACCATACCTGTAACTACCTGTAACTACCTGTAACTACCTGTATTTACTGTCTAGTTGTAATTATACCACTACCTGTAACTACCTGTATTTACTGTCTAGTTGTAATACCATACCTGTAACTACCTGTAACTACCTGTATTTACTGTCTAGTTGTAATACCATACCTGTAACTACCTGTATTTACTGTCTAGTTGTAATACCATACCTGTAACTACCTGTATTTACTGTCTAGTTGTTATACCATACCTGTAACTACCTGTATTTACTGTCTAGTTGTAATACCATACCTGTAACTACCTGTAACTACCTGTATTTACTGTCTAGTTGTTATACCATACCTGTAACTACCTGTATTTACTGTCTAGTTGTAATACCATACCTGTAACTACCTGTAACTACCTGTATTTACTGTCTAGTTGTAATACCATACCTGTAACTACCTGTATTTACTGTCTAGTTGTAATACCATACCTGTAACTACCTGTATTTACTGTCTAGTTGTTATACCATACCTGTAACTACCTGTATTTACTGTCTAGTTGTTGTAATACCATACCTGTAACTGTAACTACCTGTATTTACTGTCTAGTTGTAATACCATACCTGTAACTACCTGTAACTACCTGTATTTACTGTCTAGTTGTAATACCATACCTGTAACTACCTGTATTTACTGTCTAGTTGTTATACCATACCTGTAACTACCTGTATTTACTGTCTAGTTGTTATACCATACCTGTAACTACCTGTATTTACTGTCTAGTTGTAATACCATACCTGTAACTACCTGTAACTACCTGTATTTACTGTCTAGTTGTAATACCATACCTGTAACTACCTGTATTTACTGTCTAGTTGTAATACCATACCTGTAACTACCTGTAACTACCTGTATTACAGGTCTAGTTGTTATACCATACCTGTAACTACCTGTATTTACTGTCTAGTTGTTACCATACCTGTAACTACCTGTATTTAGGTCTAGTTGTTATACCATACCTGTAACTACCTGGTAACTACCTGTATTTACTGTCTAGTTGTATACCATACCATACCAGTGTACAGGTAGTTACAGGTATGGTCTAGTTTATTCTAGTAGTAATACCTACCAGTAACTACCTGTAACTACAGGTATACAGGTACTGTCTAGTTGACATAAATACCTGTAACTACAGGTATTTACTGTCTAGACAGTAAATTGTTACAGGTACCATACCTGTAACTACCTGTAACTACAGGTATTTACTGTCTGGTTATTTACCTGTATACCTACCTGTAACTACCTGTATTTACTGTCTAGTTGTAATAGACAGACATACCTGTAAGGTATGGTATTACAACTAGACAGTAAATCTGTAGTTACAGGTATGGTATTACAACTGTAAATACAGGTAACAGGCAGTGGTATTACCTACTGGTAGTTACAGTAGTTACAGGTAGTTGGTAGTAAATACAGGTAGACACAACTAGACAGTAATACAGGTAGTTACAGGTATGGTAGTTACAGGTATACAGGTATAACAACTAGACAGTAAATACAGGTAGTTACAGGTAGTTACAGGTATGGTAACTAGACAGTAAATACAGGTAGTTACAGGTAGTTACAGGTATGGTAGTTACAGGTAGTTACAACTAGACAGTAAATACAGGTAGTTACAGGTATGGTATTAACAACTAGACAGTAAATACAGGTAGTTACAGGTAGTTACAGGTATGGTATTACAACTAGACAGTAAATACAGGGTAGTTACAGGTAGTTACAGGTAGTTACAGGTATGGTATGGTACAACTAGACAGTAAATACAGGTAGTTACAGGTATGGTATAACAACTAGACAGTAAATAGACAGTAAATACAGGTAGTTACAGGTATGGTATTACAACTAGACAGTAAATACAGGTAGTTACAGGTAGTTACAGGTATGGTATTACAACTAGACAGTAAATACAGGTAGTTACAGGTAGTTACAGGTATGGTATTACAACTAGACAGTAAATACAGGTAGTTACAGGTATGGTATTACAACTAGACAGTAAATACAGGTAGTTACAGGTAGTTACAGGTATGGTATTACAACTAGACAGTAAATACAGGTAGTTACAGGTATGGTATTACAACTAGACAGTAAATACAGGTAGTTACAGGTATGGTCAGGTATTCTCTAGAATATAACAACTAAACAGTACATACAGGTAGTTACAGGTAGTTACAGGTATGGTATTACAACTAGACAGTACATACAGGTAGTTACAGGTATGGTATTACAACTAGACAGTAAATACAGGTAGTTACAGGTATGGTCAGGTATTCTGTAGAATATAACAACTAAACAGTAAATACAGGTAGTTACAGGTATGGTCAGGTATGGTATTACAACTAGACAGTAAATACAGGTAGTTACAGGTAGTTACAGGTATGGTATTACAACTAGACAGTAAATACAGGTAGTTACAGGTCTGGTCAGGTATTCTCTAGAATATAACAACTAGACAGTAAACACAGGTATGGTCAGGTATTGTCTTCAGTCTACTGTCGTGGTATAACCTGTTCTGGGTACTTATGTTTGTAGATCGGCATTGTTGATTAAATATGACTTACTTGTCACACTCCATCTGTCACCAGAGAACTGTAACTAAAACCTGGCCAAGGAGAGGGAGAGAGAAAGACTGAATGAGAGAGAGAGAAGAATGAGAGAGAATGAGAGAGAGAGAGAGAGAGAGAGAGAGAGAGAGAGAGAAGAAGAGAGAGAGAGAGAGAGAGACTGAATAAGAGAGAGAGAGAAGAGAGAGAGAGAGAGAGAATAGAGAGAGAGAGAGAGAGAGAGAGAGAGAAAGACAGGGAGAGGTGGTAGACGGAGAGAGAGAGCGTGGTGGTACCAGACGGAGAGAGACCAGTCGTGGTGGTAGACGGAGAGAGACAGAGCGTGGTGGTAGACGGAGTAACCCAGTCTCTACTGAGACAGAGCGTGGTGGTAGACGGAGAGAGACAGAGCGTGGTGGTAGACAGAGAGACAGAGCGTGGTGGTAGACGGAGAGAGACAGAGCGTGGTGGTAGACGGAGAGAGACAGAGCGTGGTGGTAGACGGAGAGAGACAGAGCGTGGTGGTAGACGGAGAGAGACAGAGCGTGGTGGTAGACGGAGAGAGACAGAGCGTGGTGGTAGACGGAGACCAGTAACCAGTCTCTACTGTACCAGACCAGTAACCCAGTCTCTACTGTACCAACAGAACCCAGTCTCTACTGTACCAGAAACAGTAACCCAGTCTCTACTGTACCAGACCCAGTAACCCAGTCTCTACTGTACCAGACCAACAGTAACCCAGTCTCTACTGTACCAGACCAACAGTAACCCAGTCTCTACTGTACCAGACCAACAGTAACCCAGTCTCTACTGTACCAGACCACCAGTAACCCAGTCTCTACTGTACCAGACCAACAGTAACCCAGTCTCTACTGTACCAGACCAACAGTAACCCAGTCTCTACTGTACCAGACCAGTAACCCAGTCTCTACTGTACCAGACCCAGTAACCCAGTCTCTACTGTACCAGACCAGTAACCCAGTCTCTACTGTACCAGACCAACAGTAACCCAGTCTCTACTGTACCAGACCAACAGTAACCCAGTCTCTACTGTACCAGACCAGTAACCCAGTCTCTACTGTACCAGACCAACAGTAACCCAGTCTCTACTGTACCAGACCAACAGTAACCCAGTCTCTACTGTACCAGACCACAGTAACCCAGTCTCTACTGTACCAGACCAACAGTAACCCAGTCTCTACTGTACCAGACCAACAGTAACCCAGTCTCTACTGTACCAGACCAACAGTAACCCAGTCTCTACTGTACCAGACCAGTAACCCAGTCTCTACTGTACCAGACCAGTAACCCAGTCTCTACTGTACCAGACCAACAGTAACCCAGTCTCTACTGTACCAGACCAACAGTAACCCAGTCTCTACTGTACCAGACCAGTAACCCAGTCTCTACTGTACCAGACCAACAGTAACCCAGTCTCTACTGTACCAGACCAACAGTAACCCAGTCTCTACTGTACCAGACCAACAGTAACCTAGTCTCTACTGTACCAGACCAACAGTAACCCAGTCTCTACTGTACCAGACCAACAGTAACCCAGTCTCTACTGTACCAGACCGACAGTAACCCAGTCTCTACTGTACCTGACCAACAGTAACCCAGTCTCTACTGTACCAGACCAACAGTAACCCAGTCTCTACTGTACCAGACCGACAGTAACCCAGTCTCTACTGTACCAGACCAACAGTAACCTAGTCTCTCCAGCCAGACAGCTCACTTCCTCTAATCTTTGAATGTGTTGCCTGTTGGATTTACGTGGCTCCAAAGTCCAAGTCGAACGACCACGACTAACAGTAAGTCACAAAGCAACAGTGACATCTAGTGGCCAGGTGCTGTCATTACACCAGTCTGTGCTCTGAGTGCTCAGGACACAGCTGTTCTGTACGGTCTCTGGGACACACATGAAGTCATCAATGTCCGTTTTTGTCCTTAAAAAGGTGAATCTAACTTTTCTTCTGACAAGTTACATACTGTACCAGAAATCGGACATAGTGGGTCTCATGACGGACAATCATATCTGTTCTGTTGACCGTCATCTCATGACTACCCGTTGAAAACCTATAGGCTCAAATCAGGAGTAACACTGTTTTTCACCACTAGCCACACACTAAACCGAGGGCCATTTACATGTGCTGCTATTTAAACCAGGTTTGGGATTCAGTTCTATTCCATTTCCATTACAAACCACTGATTCACATTCTAGAACTAGAAGGAATCATTTAGAATCTTTATCTTGAAAACTTCTTAGTTTTTATTTATTTATTTCTGCTATGGAACCCAGGACTTACTGGCAAAACACTGGCAATTATACAACAGTGACTATAGGGACTATCCTGGCTAAACGCATCAGTTATTACTATAGGGACTATCCTGGCTAAATGCAATCAGTTATTACTATAGGGACTATCCTGGCTAAATGCATCAGTTATTACTATAGGGACTATCCTGGCATCAGTTATTACTAAACGGCATCAGTTATTACTATAGGGACTATCCTGGCTAAACGCATCAGTTATTACTATAGGGACTATCCTGGCTAAATGCATCAGTTATTACTATAGGGACTATCCTGGCTAAATGCATCAGTTATTACTATAGGGACTATCCTGGCTAAATGCATCAGTTATTACTATAGGGACTATCCTGGCTAAATGCATCAGTTATTACTATAGGGACTATCCTGGCTAAATGCATCAGTTATTACTATAGGGACTATCCTGGCTAAATGCATCAGTTATTACTATAGGGACTATCCTGCTAAATGCATCAGTTATTACTATAGGGACTATCCTGGCTAAATGCATCAGTTATTACTATAGGGACTATCCTGGCTAAATGCATCAGTTATTACTATAGGGACTATCCTGGCTAAATGCATCAGTTATTACTATAGGGACTATCCTGGCTAAATGCATCAGTTATTACTATAGGGACTATCCTGGCTAAATGCATCAGTTATTACTATAGGGACTATCCTGGCTAAATGCATCAGTTATTACTATAGGGACTATCCTGGCTAAATGCATCAGTTATTACTATAGGGACTATCCTGGCTAAATGCATCAGTTATTACTATAGGGACTATCCTGGCTAAATGCATCAGTTATTACTATAGGGACTATCCTGGCTAAATGCATCAGTTATTACTATAGGGACTATCCTGGCTAAATGCATCAGTTATTACTATAGGGACTATCCTGGCTAAATGCATCAATTATTACTATGGGGACTATCCTGGCTAAATGCATCAGTTATTACTATAGGGACTATCCTGGCTAAACGCATCAGTTATTACTATAGGGACTATCCTGGCTAAATGCATCAGTTATTACTATAGGGACTATCCTGGCTAAATGCATCAGTTATTACTATAGGGACTATCCTGGCTAAATGCATCAGTTATTACTATAGGGACTATCCTGGCTAAATGCATCAGTTATTACTATAGGGACTATCCTGGCTAAATGCATCAGTTATTACTATAGGGACTATCCTGGCTAAATGCATCAATTATTACTATAGGGACTATCCTGGCTAAATGCATCAGTTATTACTATAGGGACTATCCTGGCTAAATGCATCAGTTATTACTATAGGGACTATCCTGGCTAAATGCATCAGTTATTACTATAGGGACTATCCTGGCTAAATGCATCAATTATTACTATAGGGACTATCCTGGCTAAATGCATCAGTTATTACTATAGGGACTATCCTGGCTAAATGCATCAGTTATTACTATAGGGACTATCCTGGCTAAATGCATCAATTATTACTATAGGGACTATCCTGGCTAAATGCATCAGTTATTACTATAGGGACTATCCTGGCTAAATGCATCAGTTATTACTATAGGGACTATCCTGGCTAAATGCATCAGTTATTACTATAGGGACTATCCTGGCTAAATGCATCAGTTATTACTATAGGGACTATCCTGGCTAAATGCATCAGTTATTACTATAGGGACTATCCTGGCTAAATGCATCAGTTATTACTATAGGGACTATCCTGGCTAAATGCATCAATTTATTACTATAGGGACTATCCTGGCTAAATGCATCAATTATTACTAAAGGGACTATCCTGGCTAAATCATCAGTTATTACTGTAAGGGGACTATCCTGCAGCTAAATTCACATTTAGAACTATAGGGACTATCCTGGCTAAATGCATCAGTATTACTATAGAACTAGAAGGGACAAACCACATCAGTGCAGTAGATTACATTCTAGAACTATCCTGAGACAAACCACATGCAGTAGATTCACATTCTAGAACTAGAAGGAGACAAACCACATTACAGTAGGGATTCACATTCTAGAACTAGAAGGAACAAACCAAATGCAGTAGATTCACATTCTAGAACTAGAAGGAGACAAACCACATGCAGTAGATTCACATTCTAGAACTAGAAGGAGACAAACCACATGCAGTAGATTCACATTCTAGAACTAGAAGGAGACAAACCACATGCAGTAGATTCACATTCTAGAACTAGAAGGAGACAAACCACATGCAGTAGATTCACATTCTAGAACTAGAAGGAGACAAACCACATGCAGTAGATTCACATTCTAGAACTAGAAGGAGACAAACCACATGCAGTAGATTCACATTCTAGAACTAGAAGGAGACAAACCACATGCAGTAGATTCACATTCTAGAACTAGAAGGAGACAAACCACATGCAGTAGATTCACATTCTAGAACTAGAAGGAGACAAACCACATGCAGTAGATTCACATTCTAGAACTAG
>NW_024609798.1:327500-335000 GCF_018296145.1 Oncorhynchus tshawytscha
GAGAGCGCAGAGGATTGGAGGAAGGGAGGGGGTCTTCTAGGGAGGGGTACTGGGGAGGGAGGGAGAAAGAGAGGGAGGGAGATGGAGGGAGGAGAGAGAGAGCAAGTTGGAGTTAGACAGTTTACAATTTACTGAACAGTTTATTAGGTACACCCTGTACACCTAAATGTATGGCTCCTACAGACGGGCATCAAGACATTCAGTTACTGTTCCATCGGACAGTTTATTAGGTACACCGTCCCATTCACCATAATGGATGGCTCCTACAGACAGGCATCAAGACATTCAGTTACTGTTCCATTGGACTTTAGACTGGGCAACACGTGTGAAACTAAATGACTCTGAGCGTGGTGTGATGGGCGGGGCCAGGCACGCCGGATTCAGGATGTCAGAAACGGATGCGGATTGGCTATTACAGCAGACGCCCTCCTGGGCTTTTAACAGGCGACAGTGTCTGGGGTTTATACTGAGAATGGTGTGATGATTTTAACAGAATGGTGTGATGATTTATGATTTAATGTCCCTTGATACCAGTTAAGCAACGTGTTCATGCCCCGAATAATTCAGGCTGTTGTGGATAGGTTGGAGTCATTAAAACTCGTTTTTCGCTATTGACCCTTGACAACAGTTGAACAACGTTTGAACGCCACAGCATCTCTGAAAACACTGTCGCTGACCGAGCATCTCTGAAAACACTGTCGCTGACCGAGCATCTCTGAAAACACTGTCGCTGACCGAGCATCTCTGAAAACACTGTCGCTGACCGAGCATCTCTGAAAACACTGTCGCTGACCGAGCATCTCTGAAAACACTGTGAAAACACGCTGACCGAGCATCTCTGAAAACACTGTCGCTGACCGAGCATCTCTGAAAACACTGTCGCTGACCGAGCATCTCTGAAAACACTGTCGCTGACCGAGCATCTCTGAAAACACTGTGACCGAGCATCTCTGACCGAGCATCTCTGAAAACACTGTCGCTGACCGAGCATCTCTGAAAACACTGTCGCTGACCGAGCATCTCTGAAAACACCGCTGACCGAGCATCTCTGAAAACACTGTCGCTGACCGAGCATCTCTGAAAACACTGTCGCTGACCGAGCATCTCTGAAAACACTGTCGCTGACCGAGCATCTCTGAAAACACTGTCGCTGACCGAGCATCTCTGAAAACACTGTCGCTGACCGAGCATCTCTGAAAACACTGTCGCTGACCGAGCATCTCTGAAAACACTGTCGCTGACCGAGCATCTCTGAAAACACTGTCGCTGACCGAGCATCTCTGAAAACACTGTCGCTGACCGAGCATCTCTGAAAACACTGTCGCTGACCGAGCATCTCTGAAAACACTGTCGCTGACCGAGCATCTCTGAAAACACTGTCGCTGACCGAGCATCTCTGAAAACACTGACCGAGCATCTCTGAAAACACTGTCGCTGACCGAGCATCTCTGAAACACTGTCGCTGACCGAGCATCTCTGAAAACACTGTCTGAAAACACTGACCGAGCATCTCTGAAAACACTGTCGCTGACCGAGCATCTCTGAAAACACTGTCGCTGACCGAGCATCTCTGAAAACACTGTCGCTGACCGAGCATCTCTGAAAACACTGTCGCTGACCGAGCATCTCTGAAAACACTGTCGCTGACCGAGCATCTCTGAAAACACTGACCGAGCATCTCTGAAAACACTGTCGCTGACCGAGCATCTCTGAAAACACTGTCGCTGACCGAGCATCTCTGAAAACACTGTCGCTGACCGAGCATCTCTGAAAACACTGTCGCTGACCGAGCATCTCTGAAAACACTGTCGCTGACCGAGCATCTCTCTGCAAAACACTGTGAAACACTGCTGACCGAGCATCTCTGAAAACACTGTCGCTGACCGAGCATCTCTGAAAACACTGTCGCTGACCGAGCATCTCTGAAAACACTGTCGCTGACCGAGCATCTCTGAAACACTGTCGCTGACCGAGCACCTCTGAAAACACTGTCGCTGACCGAGCACCTCTGAAACACTCTCGCTGACCGAGCACCTCTGAAAACACTGTCGCTGACCGAGCATCTCTGAAAACACTGTCGCTGACCGAGCATCTCTGAAAACACTGTCGCTGACCGAGCAGCTCTGAAAACACTGTCGCTGACCGAGCAGCTCTGAAAACACTGTCGCTGACCGAGCATCTCTGAAACACTGTCGCTGACCGAACATCTCTGAAAACACTGTCGCTGACCGAGCATCTCTGAAAACACTGTCGCTGACCGAGCACCTCTGAAAACACTGTCGCTGACCGAGCATCTCTGAAACACTGTCGCTGACCGAGCATCTCTGAAAACACTGTCGCTGACCGAGCAGCTCTGAAAACACTGTCGCTGACCGAGCAGCTCTGAAAACACTGTCGCTGACCGAGCTCAAGAGAACGTCTTTGGGATGACATCAACATCCCTGTAGAACGTTTCTGACACCTTGTAGAATCCACGCCCCAAATAATTCAGGCTGTTCTGGAGGCAAAGGGGGGGGGTCTGACTCCGTACTTGATGGGTTGACAATTGAAGTCGGACGTTTACATACACTTAGGTTGGAGTCATTAAAACTTGTTTTTCAACAACTCCACAAATTTATTGTTAACAAACTATAGTTTTGGCAAGTCCGTTAGGACATCTACTTTGTGCATGACACAAGTCATTTTTCCAACAATTGTTTACAGACAGATATAGATACCTGTCTAGTAGAGTTAGATATAGATACCTGTCTAGTAGAGTTAGATATAGATACCTGTCTAGTACAGTTAGATATAGATACCTGTCTAGTAGAGTTAGATATAGATACCTGTCTAGTACAGTTAGATACCTGTCTAGTAGAGTTAGATACCTGTCTAGTAGAGTAAGATATAGATACCTGTCTAGTAGAGTTAGATATAGATACCTGTCTAGTAGAGTTAGATACCTGTCTAGTAGAGTTAGATATAGATACCTGTCTAGTAGAGTTAGATATAGATACCTGTCTAGTAGAGTTAGATACCTGTCTAGTAGAGTTAGATATAGATACCTGTCTAGTAGAGTTAGATATAGATACCTGTCTAGTAGAGTTAGATATAGATACCTGTCTAGTAGAGTTAGATATAGATACCTGTCTAGTAGAGTTAGATACCTGTCTAGTAGAGTTAGATACCTGTCTAGTAGAGTTAGATACCTGTCTAGTAGAGTTAGATACCTGTCTAGTAGAGTTAGATACCTGTCTAGTAGAGTTCGATATAGATACCTGTCTAGTAGAGTTAGATATAGATACCTGTCTAGTAGAGTTCGATATAGATACCTGTCTAGTAGAGTTAGATATAGATACCTGTCTAGTAGAGTTAGATATAGATACCTGTCTAGTAGAGTTAGATATAGATACCTGTCTAGTAGAGTTAGATATAGATACCTGTCTAGTAGAGTTAGATACCTGTCTAGTAGAGTTAGATACCTGTCTAGTAGAGTTAGATACCTGTCTAGTAGAGTTAGATACCTGTCTAGTAGAGTTCGATATAGATACCTGTCTAGTAGAGTTAGATATAGATACCTGTCTAGT
The DNA here is from genome assembly GCF_018296145.1 of Oncorhynchus tshawytscha. NCBI lineage: Eukaryota > Metazoa > Chordata > Actinopteri > Salmoniformes > Salmonidae > Oncorhynchus > Oncorhynchus tshawytscha. Next base: position 331,067 of record NW_024609798.1, read on the forward strand.
AGAGTTAGATATAGATACCTGTCTAGTAGAGTTAGATATAAATACCTGTCTAGTAGAGTTAGATACCTGTCTAGTAGAGTTAGATACCTGTCTAGTAGAGTTAGATACCTGTCTAGTAGAGTTAGATACCTGTCTAGTAGAGTTAGATATAGATACCTGTCTAGTACAGTTAGATATAGATACCTGTCTAGTAGAGTTAGATATAGATACCTGTCTAGTACAGTTAGATATAGATACCTGTCTAGTAGAGTTAGATATAGATACCTGTCTAGTAGAGTTAGATACCTGTCTAGTAGAGTTAGATATAGATACCTGTCTAGTAGAGTTAGATACCTGTCTAGTAGAGTTAGATACCTGTCTAGTAGAGTTAGATACCTGTCTAGTAGAGTTAGATACCTGTCTAGTAGAGTTAGATATAGATACCTGTCTAGTACAGTTAGATATAGATAGAGTTAGATCTAGTACCTGTCTAGTAGAGTTAGATACCTGTCTAGTAGAGTTAGATATAGATACCTGTCTAGTAGAGTTAGATATAGATACCTGTCTAGTAGAGTTAGATATAGATACCTGTCTAGTACAGTTAGATATAGATACCTGTCTAGTAGAGTTAGATATAGATACCTGTCTAGTAGAGTTAGATACCTGTCTAGAAGAGTTAGATATAGATACCTGTCTAGTAGAGTTGAGATACCTGTCTAGTAGAGTTAGATATAGATACCTGTCTAGTAGAGTTAGATATAGATACCTGTCTAGTAGAGTTAGATACCTGTCTAGTAGAGTTAGATACCTGTCTAGTAGAGTTAGATATAGATACCTGTCTAGTAGAGTTAGATATAGATACCTGTCTAGTAGAGTTAGATATAAATACCTGTCTAGTAGAGTTAGATATAGATACCTGTCTAGTAGAGTTAGATACCTGTCTAGTAGAGTTAGATACCTGTCTAGTAGAGTTAGATACCTGTCTAGTAGAGTTAGATACCTGTCTAGTAGAGTTAGATACCTGTCTAGTAGAGTTAGATACCTGTCTAGTAGAGTTAGATACCTGTCTAGTAGAGTTAGATATAGATACCTGTCTAGTAGAGTTAGATATAGATACCTGTCTAGTAGAGTTAGATACCTGACTAGTAGAGTTAGATATAGATACCTGTCTAGTAGAGTTAGATATAGATACCTGTCTAGTAGAGTTAGATACCTGTCTAGTAGAGTTAGATACCTGTCTAGTAGAGTTAGATACCTGTCTAGTAGAGTTAGATACCTGTCTAGTAGAGTTAGATATAGATACCTGTCTAGTAGAGTTAGATATAGATACCTGTCTAGTAGAGTTAGATACCTGTCTAGTAGAGTTAGATACCTGTCTAGTAGAGTTAGATACCTGTCTAGTAGAGTTAGATACCTGTCTAGTAGAGTTAGATATAGATACCTGTCTAGTAGACCTGTCTAGTAGAGTTAGATATAGATACCTGTCTAGTAGAGTTAGATACCTGTCTAGTAGAGTTAGATACCTGTCTAGTAGAGTTAGATACCTGTCTAGTAGAGTTAGATACCTGTCTAGTAGAGTTAGATATAGATACCTGTCTAGTAGAGTTAGATATAGATACCTGTCTAGTAGAGTTAGATACCTGTCTAGTAGAGTTAGATACCTGTCTAGTAGAGTTAGATACCTGTCTAGTAGAGTTAGATACCTGTCTAGTAGAGTTAGATATAGATACCTGTCTAGTAGAGTTAGATATAGATACCTGTCTAGTAGAGTTAGATACCTGTCTAGTAGAGTTAGATACCTGTCTAGTAGAGTTAGATACCTGTCTAGTAGAGTTAGATACCTGTCTAGTAGAGTTAGATATAGATACCTGTCTAGTAGAGTTAGATATAGATACCTGTCTAGTAGAGTTAGATATAGATACCTGTCTAGTAGAGTTAGATATAGATACCTGTCTAGTAGAGTTAGATATAAATACCTGTCTAGTAGAGTTAGATACCTGTCTAGTAGAGTTAGATACCTGTCTAGTAGAGTTAGATACCTGTCTAGTAGAGTTAGATATAGATACCTGTCTAGTAGAGTTAGAGTAGTAGAGTTATAGATACCTGTCTAGTGGAGAGATATAGATACCTGTCTAGTAGAATTAGTAAATACCTGTCTAGTAGAGTTAGATATAGATACCTGTCTAGTAGAGTTAGATATAGATACCTGTCTAGTAGAGTTAGATTTAGATACCTGTCTAGTAGAGTTAGATATAGATACCTGTCTAGTAGAGTTAGATACCTGTCTAGTAGAGTAAGATATAGATACCTGTCTAGTAGAGTTAGATATAGATACCTGTCTAATAGAGTTAGATATAGATACCTGTCTAGTAGAGTTAGATATAGATACCTGTCTAGTGGAGTTAGATATGGATACCTGTCTAGTAGAGTTAGATATAAATACCTGTCTAGTAGAGTTAGATATAGATACCTGTCTAGTAGAGTTAGATATAGATACCTGACTAGTAGAGTTAGATACCTGTCTAGTAGAGTAAGATATAGATACCTGTCTAGTAGAGTTAGATACCTGTCTAGTAGAGTTAGATACCTGTCTAGTAGAGTTAGATATAGATACCTGTCTAGTAGAGTTAGATATAGATACCTGTCTAGTAGAGTTAGATATAGATACCTGTCTAGTAGAGTTAGATATAGATACCTGTCTAGTAGAGTTAGATATAGATACCTGTCTAGTAGAGTTAGATATAGATACCTGTCTAGTAGAGTTAGATATAGATACCTGTCTAGTAGAGTTAGATATAGATACCTGTCTAGTGGAGTTAGATATAGATACCTGTCTAGTGGAGTTAGATATAAATACCTGTCTAGTAGAGTTAGATATAGATACCTGTCTAGTAGAGTTAGATATAGATACCTGACTAGTAGAGTTAGATACCTGTCTAGTAGAGTTAGATATAGATACCTGTCTAGTAGAGTTAGATACCTGTCTAGTAGAGTTAGATATAGATACCTGTCTAGTAGAGTTAGATATAGATACCTGTCTAGTAGTTAGATATAGATACCTGTCTAGTTAGATACCTGTCTAGAGTTAGATACCTGTCTAGTAGAGTTAGATATAGATACCTGTCTAGTAGAGTTAGATATAGATACCTGTCTAGTAGAGTTAGATATAGATACCTGTCTAGTAGAGTTAGATATAGATACCTGTCTAGTAGAGTTAGATATAGATACCTGTCTAGTAGATATAGATACCTGTTCAGTAGAGTTAGATATAGATACCTGTCTAGTAGAGTTAGATATAGATACCTGTCTAGTAGAGTTAGATACCTGTCTAGTAGATATAGATACCTGTTCAGTAGAGTTCAGTGTAGAGTCAGATGAACTGATGTTTCCTTCACTGTTCTCTCTCTGAGCCCTGGCTTTGCTACTTCCCTGGAGAAACAGTACACACACACACAGATTAACACACACACACAGATTAACACACACACACACAGATTAACACACACACACACACACACAGAGATTAACACACACACACAGGTTCTCACACACACACACACATTAACACACACACACAGATTAACACACACACACAGATTAACACACACACAGGTTCACACACACACGTTAAAACAGACGCGCATACACTTCCCCTTACCTTCCAGACCACTTCCCCCTACCTTCCAGACCACTTCCCCCTACCTTCCAGACCACTTCCCCCTACCTTCCAGACCACTTCCCCCTACCTTCCAGAACACTTCCCCCTACCTTCCAGATCACTTCCCCCTACCTTCCAGACCACTTCCCCCTACCTTCCAGACCACCTCCCGCTACCTTCCAGACCACTTCCCCCTACGGACCACTTCCCCCTACCTTCCAGACCACTTCCCCCTACCTTCCAGACCACTTCCCCCTACCTTCCAGACCACTTCCCCCTACCTTCCAGACCACATCC
>NW_024609798.1:345000-370000 GCF_018296145.1 Oncorhynchus tshawytscha
GCAGCATGTAAAGGAGCAGCATGTGTAAAGGAGCAGCATGTAAAGGAGCAGCATGTGTAAAGGAGCAGCATGTAAAGGAGCAGCATGTAAAGGAGCAGCATGTAAAGGAGCAACATGTAAAGGAGCAGCATGTGTAAAGGAGCAGCATGTGTAAAGGAGCAGGATGTAAAGGCAGCAGCATGTGTAAAGGAGCAGCATGTGTAAAGGCAGCAGCATGTGTAAAGGAGCAGCATGTGTAAAGGGAGCAGCATGTGTAAAGGAGCAGCATGTAAAGGAGCAGCATGTAAAGGAGCAGCATGTAAAGGAGCAGCATGTAAAGGAGCAGCATGTAAAGGAGCAGCATGTAAAGGAGCAGCATGTAAAGGAGCAGCATGTAAAGGAGCAGCATGTAAAGGAGCAGCATGGAAAGGAGCAGCATGTAAAGGAGCAGCATGTAAAAAGGAGCAGCATGTGTAAAGGAGCAGCATGTGTGTAAAGGAGCAGCATGTGTAAAGGAGCAGCATGTGTATGTAAAGGAGCAGCATGTGTAAAAAGGAGCAGCATGTAAAGGAGCAGCATGTAAAGGAGCAGCATGTGTGAAGGAGCAGCATGTAAAGGAGCAGCATGTAAAGGAGCAGCATGTAAAGGAGCAGCATGTAAAGGAGCAGCATGTAAAGGAGCAGCATGTAAAGGAGCAGCATGTAAAGGAGCAGCATGTGTGAAGGAGCAGCATGTAAAGGAGCAGCATGTGTAAAGGGGCAACTGGAGCACGTGTATAGCGGTGGTTGATCATCATTGATGTATACGGTTAGTGTGTGTGTGTGTGTGTGTGTGTGTGTGTGTGTGTGTGTGTGTGTGTGTGTGTGTGTGTGTGTGTGTGGTGTGTGTTAAGCACAGGGCTGTGGTGAGGAGTGAGTGATCTCATGGTTGAGGCAGCATTTCTGTTTGGGTGAAAGCCAGAGAGAGACAGAGAGAGAGAGACATAAATGATGTCATGTGGATGAGGCGATGGTGTGTGTGTGTGTCTCTGTGTTGCCGGTAGCGACAGACAGGATGGCGTGAGGGTATTATTATAGATGTGTGTCTGCTGTGTTGGACGGCTCCCCGTTCTCCTTCCTGGTTCCATGCTGACCACTTCCTTCCTGGACAGGAAACAGGGTGGCAGAGGGGTACCTAGGGTCAACCACTGCGGAGTCACCCTGAGTGTGTGTTGTAGGGGTCACCAGGACTTGTTGAGTCATAAGGATGTTGTGTGTGTGTGTGTGTGTGTTAGTTACCATGAACAGCATAGTCCTGTTCTCCTGTAGACTGGTGTGTGTGTGTTTGTGTGTGTGTGTGTGTGTTAGTTACCATGAACAGCATGGTCCTGTTCTCCTGTAGACTGGTGGGCTGGACCCCAGCGGTGTGTGTGTGTGGTTCAGGTGACAGTCCGTTCTCATCCAGGGCCCGGAGGCAGGGGAAACTGGGGTCTGGTTTGAACACCACCGGCCTCCCACCACTAGAGGCACCGTATCCTCCTCCCCTGACCTCTCCATCCCCCGTTCCTCCATTTCGCGTTAGCGTCGGTAAGGCCAGAGCTCTCCGCAGCCCGTCCACCAATCCACCGCCGCTATCGGGTTTAGGATCGCCCCCGGCCCCTACCGATTGGCTGAATTTCTCGATGCACTCGTCAATCAAAGCGGGCGGGGCTTTCTTGTGAGCGACGGTCACTCTTCCGCAGAACAGAACCTCAAACCTCTTGGCGAACATGGTGGCAGCGCCGAAGGCGGACGACGCGGACGGAGTACAGTCTTCTGAGGAAGAGGCGGCGGGTTTGGGCGCTGCCAGGTCATCGTTGCGCGCCGAGCTCTTCCCAGCCTGACGCAGCGTACTGATGATCTCAGGGACCTGGAGGAGAGAGGGAGGACTTTGTCATGGGTGCTTAATTTTTTTTGGTATAGGTTAGAATTAGAATGATATAATCTAATATAGATTAGAATGGGTGGCCAGTAATAAACTGGTCCTGAACATCTCTAAAACCAAGAGCGTTTTGTATTTGGTACAAATCATTCCCTAAGTGCTTAGACCTCAGCTGAATCTGGTAATGAATGGTGTTGAACTAGATGAGGAGACTAAATGACTTGGTGTTACCGTAAACTGTCATGATCAAAACATATTGATTCGGTGGTGGTAAAGACGGAGAGAGGTCTGGGCCGTAAATAAAGAGATGACAACACAGTCCAAAAAGCAAGTCCCTGCAGGCTCTAGTTTTGTCTGATCATGATTATTGTCCAGTCGTGTGGTCCCAGTGCTTCAAAGGAAGACCTAGTGAAGCTGCAGCTGGTCCAGAACAGAGAGGCACCTCTTGCTCCTCATTGTAATCAGAGGACTGATATAAATACGACACATGCCAGTCTCTCTAGGTTCAGAGTTGAGGAGAGACTGACAGCATCACTTATATTTACAAGAAACAATGAACTTCCACACAGCTCTGACACACACTTACCCCTCCAGACATGCCCCTCGGGGGTCTTTTCATAGTCCCCAGATCCACAACAAATTGAAGAAAACATACAGTATTATATAGAGCCCTTATTGCATGGAACTTCCTTCCATCTCATATCGCTTTAAATAAACAGCAAACCTGGTTTCACAAAACAGATAAAGCCACACCTCACAGCACAACGCCTCTCCCCTATTTGACCCAGATAGTTTGTGTGTTTGCGTTGATATGGAGGCTACGTGTTCCTTTTTAAAAATGTATGTAGTTCTGTCCTTGAGCTGTTCTTGTCTATTGATGTTCTGAATTTATGTTCTGTGCTGTGTGTTCTGTGCTCTGTGCTCTGTGTTCTGTGCTCTGTGCTCTGTGTTCTGTGTTCTGTGTTATGTGCTCTGTGTTCTGTGTTCTGTGTTCTGTGCTCTGTGTTCTGTGCTCTGTGCTCTGTGTTCTGTGCTCTGTGTTCTGTGTTCTGTGCTCTGTGTTCTGTGCTCTGTGTTCTGTGCTCTGTGTTCTGTGCTCTGTGTTCTGTGCTCTGTGTTCTGTGTTCTGTGCTCTGTGTTCTGTGTTCTGTGCTCTGTGTTCTGTGCTCTGTGTTCTGTGTTCTGTGCTCTGTGTTCTGTGCTCTGTGTTCTGTTTGGACCCCAGGAAGAGTAGCTGCTGCTTTGGCAACAGCTAATGGGGATCCTAATAAAAATACCAAATAAGTGCGGTGTTCTGTTCAGACCGGGCCAGACGGTGAGATCACCACACCTCTATGGGCCCAACGTGATGGACGATGAGGTCACCACACCTCTATGGGCCCAACATGATGGACGGTGAGGTCACCACATCTCGATGGGCCCAACGTGATGGACGGTGAGGTCACCACATCTCGATGGGCCAACGTGATGGATGGTGAGGTCACCACATCTCTATGGGCCAACGTGATGGACGGTGAGGTCACCACACCTCGATGGGCCCAGACATGATGGACTGTGAGGTCACCACACCTTGATGGGGCCAACGTGATGGACAGTGAGGTCACCACACCTCTATGGGCCCAACGTGATGGACGGTGAGGTCACCACACCTCGATGGGCCAACGTGATGGACTGTGAGGTCACCACATCTCGATGGGGCCAACGTGATGGACTGTGAGGTCACCACACCTCGATGGGGCCAACGTGATGGACGGTGAGGTCACCACACCTCGATGGGCCCAACGTGATGGACGGTGAGGTCACCACACCTCTATGGGCCCGTGATGGACGTGATGGACGTGATGGGTGAGGTCACCACATCTCGATGGGCCCAACGTGATGGACAGTGAGGTCACCACACCTCGATGGGCCCAACGTGATGGACGGTGAGGTCACCACATCTCTATGGGCCCAACGTGATGGACGGTGAGGTCACCACATCTCGATGGGAAGACGTGATGGACGGTGAGGTCACCACACCTCGATGGGCCCAACGTGATGGACGGTGAGGTCACCACACCTCTATGGGCCAACGTGATGGACGGTGAGGTCACCACACCTCGATGGGAAGATGTGATGGACGGTGAGGTCACCACACCTCGATGGGCCAACGTGATGGACAGTGAGGTCACCACACCTCTATGGGCCCAACGTGATGGATGGTGAGGTCACCACACCTCTATGGGCCAACGTGATGGACGGTGAGGTCACCACACCTCGATGGGAAGATGTGATGGACGGTGAGGTCACCACACCTCGATGGGCCAACGTGATGGACAGTGAGGTCACCACATCTCTATGGGCCCAACGTGATGTGATGGACGGTGAGGTCACCACACCTCTATGGGCCAACGTGATGGACAGTGAGGTCACCACACCTCTATGGGCCCAACGTGATGGATGGTGAGGTCACCACACCTCTATGGGCCCAACGTGATGGACGGTGAGGTCACCACACCTCTATGGGCCCAACGTGATGGACGGTGAGGTCACCACACCTCTATGGGCCCAACATGATGGACGGTGAGGTCACCACACCTCTATGGGCCCAACGTGATGGACGGTGAGGTCACCACATCTCTATGGGCCCAACGTGATGGACGGTGAGGTCACCACACCTCTATGGGCCCAACGTGATGGACGGTGAGGTCACCACATCTCTATGGGTCAACGTGATTGGACGGTGAGGTCACCACACCTCGATGGGCCAACGTGATGGATGGTGAGGTCACCACACCTCTATGGGCCCAACGTGATGGACGGTGAGGTCACCACACCTCGATGGGAAGACGTGATGGACGGTGAGGTCACCACACCTCGATGGGGCCAACGTGATGGACGGTGAGGTCACCACACCTCTATGGGCCAACGTGATGGACAGTGAGGTCACCACATCTCGATGGGCCCAACGTGATGGACGGTGAGGTCACCACACCTCTATGGGCCAACGTGATGGACAGTGAGGTCACCACATCTCGATGGGCTCAACGTGATGGACGGTGAGGTCGCCACACCTCGATGGGAAGACGTGATGGACGGTGAGGTCACCACACCTCGATGGGCCAACGTGATGGACGGTGAGGTCACCACACCTCTATGGGCCCAACGTGATGGACGGTGAGGTCACCACAGCTCGATGGGACAACGTGATGGACAGTGTCGTGACATCTTAAGGTTCCCTGTACCAGCTTGGAGTCGTCTTGGGTAGGTCTGTACCAGCTTGGAGTCGTGTTGGGTAGGTCTGTACCAGCTTGGAGTCATCTTGGGTAGGTCTGTACCAGCTTAGAGTTCTCTTGGGTAGGTCTATCAGCTTGGAGTCGTCTTGGGTAGGTCTGCATCGGCTTTGAGTCGTCTTTGGTAGGTCTGTATCAGCTTGGAGTCGTCTTGGGTAGGTCTGTACCAGCTTGGAGTCGTCTTGGGTAGGTCTGTATCAGCTTGGAGTCGTCTTGGGTAGGTCTGCACCAGCTTGGAGTCGTCTTGGGTAGGTCTGTACCAGCTTGGAGTCGTCTTGGGTAGGTCTGTACCAGCTTGCAGTCATCTTGGGTAGGTCTGTACCAGCTTGCAGTCATCTTGGGTAGGTCTGCATCAGCTTTGCACGTCTGGATTTTCTCCCATTGTTCCTTGCAGATTTTCTTAAGCTCTGTTAAGTTAGATGGGGAGGTCGGTGAACAGCAATCTTCAAGTCTTTCCACAGATTTTCAATGGGATTTAAGTCTGGCTGGGCCACACAAGGACTTTCAGTCATTCTTGTTCTGAAGCCACTCCAACATTGCTTTGGCAAATCTTCACCCCAGTCTAAGGTCGTTTGCACTCAAGCAGGTTCTCATCAAGGATTTGACTGTATTTGGCTCCATTCATTGTTCCCTCCACCCTTACCAGTCTCCCCAGTCCCTGCTGCTGAAAAGCATCCCCATAGCATGATGCTGCCACCACCATGCTTCACAGTAAAGAAAGGTGTTAGACAGGTGATGAGCTGTGCCTGGTTGGACCACAGAATCTTTTGCCTCGTCTTTTACATGCCTTTTTGCAATCTCCAGGTGTGCTGTCATGTGCCTTTTTGCAATCTCCAGGTGTGCTGTCATGTGCCTTTTTGCAATCTCCAGGTGTGCTGTCATGTGCCTTTTGCAATCTCCAGGTGTGCTGTCATGTGTGCCTTTTGCAATCTCCAGGTGTGCTGTCATGTGCCTTTTGCAATCTCCAGGTGTGCTGTCATGTGCCTTTTGCAATCTCCAGGTGTGCTGTCATGTGCCTTTTGTTTGCAGTCATGCCTCCAGGTGTGCTGTCATGTGCCTTTTGCAATCTCCAGGTGTGCTGTCATGTGCCTTTTGCAATCTCCAGGTGTGCTGTCATGTGCCAGGTGTGCTGTTGTGCCTTTTGCAATCTCCAGGTGTGCTGTCACGTGCCTTTTGCAATCTCCAGGTGTGCTGTCACCGTGCCTTTTGCAATCTCCAGGTGTGCTGTCACTGTGCCTTTTGCAATCTCCAGGTGTGCTGACATGTGCCTTTTGCAATCTCCAGGTGTGCTGTCATGTGCCTTTTGCAATCTCCAGGTGTGCTGTCATGTGCCTTTTGCAATCTCCAGGTGTGCTGACATGTGCCTTTTGCAATCTCCAGGTGTGCTGTCATGTGCCTTTTTGCAATCTCCAGGTGTGCTGTCATGTGCCTTTTTGCAATCTCCAGGTGTGCTGTCATGTGCCTTTTGCAATCTCCAGGTGTGCTGTCATGTGCCTTTTGCAATCTCCAGGTGTGCTGTCATGTGCCTTTTGCAATCTCCAGGTGTGCTGTCATGTGCCTTTTGCAATCTCCAGGTGTGCTGTCATGTGCCTTTTTGCAATCTCCAGGTGTGCTGTCATGTGCCTTTTGCAATCTCCAGGTGTGCTGTCACGTGCCTTTTGCAATCTCCAGGTGTGCTGTCATGTGCCTTTTTGCAATCTCCAGGTGTGCTGTCATGTGCCTTTTGCAATCTCCAGGTGTGCTGTCATGTGCCTTTTTGCAATCTCCAGGTGTGCTGTCATGTGCCTTTTGCAATCTCCAGGTGTGCTGTCATGTGCCTTTTTGCAATCTCCAGGTGTGCTGTCATGTGCCTTTTGCAATCTCCAGGTGTGCTGTCATGTGCCTTTTGCAATCTCCAGGTGTGCTGTCATGTGCCTTTTTGCAATCTCCAGGTGTGCTGTCATGTGCTTTTTTTTGCAATCTCCAGGTGTGCTGTCATGTGCCTTTTTGCAATCTCCAGGTGTGCTGTCATGTGCCGAGGTCCTTTTTATATGTGAAAGTTATCAGAGTGGTCATTGGGTTCCTGGTCCCTCCCTGACCGAGGTCCTTCTGGCAGGTTCTCCCATCTCACCTCGGGAACTCTGTAGTTCTGTCAGATTGGTGAAGTTCCTGGTCCCCTCCCTGACAGAGGTCCTTCTGGCAGGTTCTCCCATCTCACCTCGGGAACTCGGTAGTTCCGTCAGAGTGGTCATTGGGTTCCTGGTCCCCTCCCTGACCGAGGTCCTTCTTGCCCGGGTTTCTCAGTTTGGTCAGACAGCGAGCTCTAGACAGAGTCTGGGTTGTCTGGAGACCAATGTGCACTTGGAAACTTTCAAAAACTCTAGAAGTTGTTTTATAACCTTTCCCCCAGATATATGCCTCATCACAATTCTCTCTCAGAGATCTCCGGACAGTTCCCTGGACTTCCTGGTATAGTTTCTGCTCTGTCAACTGTGGAACCTTATATAGACAGGTGTGTTCCATGTTCCAACTCATTACAATTGGCCACAGGTGGACTCCAATCAAGTTGTAGTGACATCAAGGATGATCAAAGGGGTGTGACTACTTATGTAAATGAGATACATTGTATATACACACAACAGTGGAGTGTCAAGGCAAAAGGGGTGTGACTAATTATGTAAATGAGATGCATTGTATATACACACAATAGTGGAGTGTCAAGGCAAAGGGGTGTGACTACTTATGTAAATGAGATGCATTGTATATACACACAATAGTGGAGTGTCAAGGCAAAGGGGTGTGACTACTTATGTAAATGAGATACATTGTATATACACACAACAGTGGAGTGTCAAGGCAAAAGGGGTGTGACTAATTATGTAAATGAGATGCATTGTACACACACAACAGTATGTGGACACCCCCTTCATACTAGTGCATTCTTCCATTTCAGCCACACCCATAAAAATCAGGCACACAGCCATGCAATCGCCATAGACAAACATTGGCAGTAGAATGGCCTTGCGACGCACAATTGGACCAGTGTCGTCCGGGTTTGGGGAGGGGTCGGCCGTCATTGTAAAATAAGAATGTGTTCTTAACTGACTTGCTTAGTTAAATAAAAAGGTTACATAAAAAAAAAAATTAAAAAGTGAAGAGCTCAGTGATTTTCAACGTGGCACCACCACCTTTCCAACAAGTCAGTTGGTGAAGTTTCTGCTCTGCTAATGCTAACCCGGTCAACTTTAAGTGCTGTTATTGTGAAGTGGAAACATCTAGGAGCAACAACGGCTCAGTTGCAAAGTGGTAAGCCACACAAGCTCACAGAACGGGACCACCGAGTGCTGAAGCGCGTAAAAGTCGTCTGTCTTCGGTTGCAACCCCTCACTACAGAGTTCCAAACTGCCTCTGGAAGCAACGCCAGCACAATAACTGTTTGTCGGGAGATTCATGAAATGGGTTTCCATGGCCGAGCAGCCGCACACAAGCCTAAGATCTGTGATTCTGTGCTTTCAACTTTGTGACAACAGTTTCCTGTCCTGTTTCAACATGACAATGCCCCCGTGCTCAAAGCGAGGTCAATACAGAAATGGTTTGTCGAGATCGGTGTGGAAGAACTTGACTGGCCTGCACCGAGCCCTGACCTCAACCCCATCAAAAACCTTTGGGATGAATTAGAACGCCGACTGCGAGCCAGGCCTAATCACCCAACATCAGTGACCGACCTCACTATTGTTCTAGTGGCTGAATGGAAGCAAGTCTCCCTGCAGCAACGTTCCAACGTCTAGTTGGAAAGCCTTCCCAGAAGAGTGGAGGCTGTTATAGCAGCAATGTTCCATCATCTAGTGGAAAGCCTTCCCAGAAGAGTGGAGGCTGTTATAGCAGCAATGTTCCAACATCTAGTGGAAAGACCTTCCCAGAAGAGTGGAGGCTGTTATAGCAGCAATGTTCCAACATCTAGTGGAAAGACCTTCCCAGAAGAGTGGAGGCTGTTATAGCAGCAATGTTCCATCATCTAGTGGAAAGCCTTCCCAGAAGAGTGGAGGCTGTTATAGCAGCAATGTTCCAACATCCAGTTAAAGCCTTCCCAGAAGAAAAGCCTTCCCAGAAGAGCTGTTATAGCAGCAATGTTCCAACATCTAGTGGAAAGCCTTCCCAGAAGAGTGGAAAGGGGGGTACAATGTTCCAACATCTAGTGGAAAGCCTTCCCAGAAGAGTGGAGGCTGTTATAACAGCAAAGGGGGTACAACTCCATATTAAAGCCTTCCCAGAAGAGTGGAAAGGGGGTACAACTCCATATTAAAGCCTTCCCAGAAGAGTGGAAAGGGGGTACAACTCTATATTAAAGCCTTCCCAGAAGAGTGGAAAGGGGGGTACAACTCCATATTAAAGCCTTCCCAGAAGAGTGGAGGCTGTTATAGCAGCAAAAGGGGGTACAACTCCATATTAAAGCCTTCCCAGAAGAGTGGAGGCTGTTATAGCAGCAAAGGGGGGGACCAACTCCATATTAATGAACATAATCTTGGAATGAGATGTTCGACGAGCAGGTGTCCACATACTTTTGGTCACGTAGTGTATTTCTGTGTTTCATTTCCAATAAATGTGCAAAGATGTAAAAACAAAAACGTGTTTTTACTTTGTCATTATGGGGTATTGTATTGTGATGTCATTATGGGGTATTGTGATGTCATTATGGGGTATTGTGATGTCATTATGGGGTATTGTGATGTCATTATTGGGGTAATGTGATGTCATTATTGGGGTAATGTGATGTCATTATTGGGGTATTGTGATGTCATTATTATTGTGATGTCATTATGGGGTATTGTGATGTCATTATGGGGTATTGTGATGTCATTATGTGATGTCATTGTGATGTCATTATGGGGTATTGTGATGTCATTATGGGGTATTGTGATGTCATTATGGGGTATTGTGATGTCATTATGGGGTATTGTGATGTCATTATGGGGTATTGTGATGTCATTATGGGGTATTGTGATGTCATTATGGGGTATTGTGATGTCATTATGGGGTATTGTGATGTATTGTGATGTCATTATGGGGTATTGTGATGTCATTATGGGGTATTGTGATGTCATTATGGGGTATTGTGGTATTATGTGATGTCATTATTGGGGTATTGTGATGTCATTATGGGGTATTGTGATGTCATTATGGGGTATTGTGATGTCATTATGGGGTATTGTGATGTCATTATTGGGGTATTGTGATGTCATTATGGGGTATTGTGATGTCATTATTGGGGTATTGTGATGTCATTATGGGGTATTGTGATGTCATTATGGGGTATTGTGATGTCATTATGGGGTATTGTGATGTCATTATGGGGTAATGTGATGTCATTATGGGGTATTGTGATGTCATTATGGGGTATTGTGATGTCATTATTGGGGTATTGTCATTATGGGGGTGTCATTATTGGGGTATTGTGATGTCATTATGGGGTATTGTGATGTCATTATGGGGTATTGTGATGTCATTATGGGGTATTGTGATGTCATTATGGGGTATTGTGATGTCATTATGGGGTATTGTGATGTCATTATGGGGTATTGTGATGTCATTATTGGGGTATTGTGATGTCATTATGGGGTATTGTGATGTCATTATGGGGTATTGTGATGTCATTATGGGGTATTGTGATGTCATTATGGGGTATTGGGGATGTCATTATGGGGTATTGTGATGTCATTATGGGGTATTGTGATGTCATTATTGGGGTATTGTGGTGTCATTATTGGGGTATTGTGGTGTCATTATGGGGTATTGTGGGTAGTTTGGTGAGACAAAAAAAATTATCACATTTTGAATTCAGACACTAAGTACATAATGTGGAATGAGGGGTATGAATACGTTCTGAAGGCAGTGTGAGTTTCTGACTGGACAGTATTTGTTGCACCAAACTGAAAGGGAGTCAGACAGAAGGCGCTAGAAACAGGCGTGGTGACTCACCATGAGGTCATGCGATTGGTCTGCCTGTTTCCCTGCCCTGCCTAAACATCAGAGGAGTGGCACACTGGTTGGCTGACTAACTGGCTGGCTGGCTGTCTGGTTGGTTGACTGGCTGGCTGTCTGGCTGACTGGTTGACTGGTTGGTTGGTTGACTGACTGGCTGGTTGACTGGCTGGCTGACTGGCTGGTTGGTTGACTGACTGGTTGGCTGTCGGGCTGACTGGCTGGTTGGTTGACTGACTGGCTGGCTGGCTGGCTGGCTGGCTGGACTGACTGACTGACTGGTTGGCTGGCTGACTGGTTGACTGGTTGGCTGGTTGACTGGCTGGCTGGTTGGTTGACTGGCTGGCTGGTGACTGGTGGTTGGCTGACTGGCTGGTTGGTTGACTGGCTGACTGACGGGCTGACTGGCTGGTTGGTTGACTGGCTGGCTGGTTGGTTGTCAACATATCAGAAAGGGTCAGGTCTGGTCTTGTCTTGGGATGGTTGTGTAATGTTGTGTTCTCTTTCACAATGACTGACTGACTGGCTGGCTGGCTGACTTCAGCTATCTGAGGCCGAGCTAAATATATTCTACAGTAGGTAATGTAGAGGGAGAGAGACGGTAGGGAGACGGTAGGGAGAGACAGACTGATAGAGAGACTGTGTGTGTGTTCTCACTAACATACAAAGGGTTTCACTAGTACAACACTACAACAACAATGATTAAAACGACCCTCAACCAGTCCATCTACATGTCAGGAATGAATAGACGACATTACATGTTATCAGGGTACATGTTTTGGTCCTGTATATAATGGTGTTATGAACGTACCAATGTACTATAGACCAGGGTAGTATACTACTATAGACCAGGGTAGTATACTACTATAGACCAGGGTAGTATACTACTATAGACCAGGGTAGTATACTACTATAGACCAGGGTAGTGTACTACTATAGACCAGGGTAGTGTACTACTATATACCAGGGTAGTGTACTACTATAGACCAGGGCCCTATAGGGTAGTGTACTACTATAGACCAGGGTAGTGTACTACTATAGACCAGGGTAGTGTACTACTATAGACCAGGGTAGTGTACTACTATAGACCAGGGTAGTGTACTACTATAGACCAGGGTAGTGTACTACTATAGACCAGGGTAGTATACTACTATAGACCAGGGTAGTATACTACTATAGACCAGGGTAGTATACTACTATAGACCAGGGTAGTGTACTACTATAGACCAGGGTAGTATACTACTATAGACCAGGGTAGTATACTACAAAAGACCAGGGCCCTATAGGGTAGTGTACTGCTATAGACCAGGGTAGTATACTACTATAGACCAGGGCCCTATAGGGTAGTGTACTACTATAGACCAGGGTAGTATACTACTATAGACCAGGGCCCTATAGGGTAGTGTACTGCTATATACCAGGGTAGTATACTACTATAGACCAGGGTAGTATACTACTATAGACCAGGGCCCTATAGGGTAGTGTACTACTATAGACCAGGGTAGTGTCCGACTATAGACCAGGGCCCTATAGGGTAGTGTGCTGCTATATACCAGGGTAGTGTACTACTATAGACCAGGGTAGTATACTACTAGAGACCAGGGCCCTATAGGGTAGTGTACTGCTATAGACCAGGGTAGTGTACTACTATAGACCAGGGTAGTATCCTACTATAGACCAGGGCCCTATATGGTAGTGTACTACTATAGACCAGGGTAGTGTCCTACTATAGACCAGGGCCCTATAGGGTAGTGTACTGCTATATACCAGGGTAGTGTACTACTATAGACCAGGGTAGTGTCCTACTATAGACCAGGATAGTATACTACTATAGACCAGGGTAGTATACTACTATAGACCAGGGTAGTGTACTACTATAGACCAGGGCCCTATAGGGTAGTGTACTGCTATAGACCAGGGTAGTATACTACTATAGACCAGGGTAGTATACTACTATAGACCGGGGTAGTATACTACTATAGACCAGGGTAGTGTACTACTATAGACCAGGGTAGTGTACTACTATAGACCAGGGTAGTGTACTACTATAGACCAGGGTAGTATACTACTATAGACCAGGGTAGTATACTACTATAGACCAGGGTAGTATACTACTATAGACCAGGGTAGTATACTACTATAGACCAGGGTAGTATACTACTATAGACCAGGGTAGTATACTACTATAGACCAGGGCCCTATAGGGTAGTGTACTGCTATAGACAAGGGTAGTATACTACTATAGACCAGGGCCCTATAGGGTAGTGTCTGATATAGACCAGGGTAGTGTCCTACTATAGACCAGGGTAGTATACTACTATAGACCAGGGCCCTATAGGGTAGTGTACTACTATAGACCAGGGTAGTGTCCTACTATAGACAAGGGCCCTATACGGTAGTGTACTGCTATATACCAGGGTAGTGTACTACTATAGACCAGGGTAGTATACTACTAGAGACCAGGGCCCTATAGGGTAGTGTACTGATATAGACCAGGGTAGTGTACTACTATAGACCAGGGTAGTATACTACTATAGACCAGGGCCCTATATGGTAGTGTACTACTATAGACCAGGGTAGTGTCCTACTATAGACCAGGGCCCTATAGGGTAGTGTACTGCTATATACCAGGGTAGTGTACTACTATAGACCAGGGCCCTATAGGGTAGTGTTCTACTATAGACCAGGGTAGTGTACTACTATAGACCAGGGTAGTGTACTACTATAGACCAGGACCCTATTGGGTAGTGTACTGCTATATACCAGGGTAGTGTACTACTATAGACCAGGGCCCTATAGGGTAGTATACTACTATAGACCAGGGTAGTGTCCTACTATAGACCAGGGTAGTATACTACTATAGACCAGGGCCCTATAGGGTAGTGTACTACTATAGACCAGGGTAGTGTCCTACTATAGACAAGGGCCCTATACGGTAGTGTACTACCATAGACCAGGGTAGTGTACTACTATATACCAGGACCCTATAGGGTAGTGTACTACTATAGACCAGGACCCTATAGGGTAGTGTCCTACTATAGACAAGGGCCCTATACGGTAGTGTACTGCTATATACCAGGGTAGTATACTACTATAGACCAGGGCCCTATTGGGTAGTGTACTACCATAGACCAGGGTAGTGTACTACTATATACCAGGACCCTATAGGGTAGTGTACTACTATAGACCAGGACCCTATAGGGTAGTGTACTACTATAGACCAGGACCCTATAGGGTAGTATACTACTATAGACCAGGGCCCTATAGGGTAGTGTACTACTATAGACCAGGGCCCTATAGGGTAGTGTACTACTATAGACCAGGGCCCTATTGGGTAGTGTACTACTATAGACCAGGGCCCTATAGGGTAGTGTACTACTATAGACCAGGGCCCTATAGGGTAGTGTACTACTATAGACCAGGGCCCTATAGGGTAGTGTACTACTATAGACCAGGGCCCTATAGGGTAGTGTACTACTATAGACCAGGGTAGTATACTACTATAGACCAGGGCCCTATAGGGTAGTGTACTGCTATAGACCAGGGTAGTATACTACTATAGACCAGGGCCCTATAGGGTAGTGTCTGATATAGACCAGGGTAGTGTCCTACTATAGACCAGGGTAGTATACTACTATAGACCAGGGCCCTATAGGGTAGTGTACTACCATAGACCAGGGTAGTGTACTACTATATACCAGGACCCTATAGGGTAGTGTACTACTATAGACCAGGACCCTATAGGGTAGTGTACTGATATAGACCAGGGTAGTGTACTACTATAGACCAGGGTAGTATACTACTATAGACCAGGGCCCTATATGGTAGTGTACTACTATAGACCAGGGTAGTGTCCTACTATAGACCAGGGCCCTATAGGGTAGTGTACTACTATATAGGGCCCAGGGTAGTGTACTACTATAGACCAGGGCCCTATAGGGTAGTGTACTACTATAGACCAGGGTAGTGTACTACTATAGACCAGGGTAGTGTACTACTATAGACCAGGGCCCTATAGGGTAGTGTACTACTATAGACCAGGGTAGTGTCCTACTATAGACCAGGGCCCTATAGGGTAGTGTACTACTATAGACCAGGGTAGTGTACTACTATAGACCAGGGCCCTATAGGGTAGTGTACTACTATAGACCAGGGCCCTATAGGGTAGTGTACTACTATAGACCAGGGTAGTGTACTACTATAGACCAGGACCCTATAGGGTAGTGTACTACTATAGACCAGGGACCCTATAGGGTAGTGTACTACTATAGACAAGGGCCCTATACGGTAGTGTACTGCTATATACCAGGGTAGTATACTACTATAGACCAGGGCCCTATTGGGTAGTGTACTACTATAGACCAGGGTAGGGTAGTACTACTATAGACCAGGGCCCTATAGGGTAGTGTACTACTATAGACCAGGGCCCTATAGGGTAGTGTACTACTATAGACCAGGGCCCTATAGGGTAGTGTACTACTATAGACCAGGGCCCTATAGGGTAGTGTACTACTATAGACCAGGGCCCTATAGGGTAGTGTACTACTATAGACCAGGGCCCTATAGGGTAGTGTACTACTATAGACCAGGGCCCTATAGGGTAGTGTACTACTATAGACCAGGGCCCTATAGGGTAGTGTACTACTATAGACCAGGGCCCTATAGGGTAGTGTACTACTATAGACCAGGGTAGGGTAGTGTACTACTATAGACCAGGGCCCTATAGGGTAGTGTACTACTATAGACCAGGGTAGTAGTGTACTACTATAGACCAGGGCCCTATAGGGTAGTGTCTGATATAGACCAGGGTAGTGTACTACTATAGACCAGGGTAGTGTACTACTATAGACCAGGGCCCTATAGGGTAGTGTACTACTATAGACCAGGGTAGTGTCCTACTATAGACCAGGGCCCTATAGGGTAGTGTACCTATATACCAGGGTAGTGTACTACTATAGACCAGGGCCCAGGGTAGTATACTACTATAGACCAGGGCCCTATAGGGTAGTGTACTATATAGACCAGGGTAGTGTACTACTATAGACCAGGGTAGGGTAGTACTACTATAGACCAGGGCCCTATATGGTAGTGTACTACTATAGACCAGGGTAGTGTACTACTATAGACCAGGGCCCTATAGGGTAGTGTACTACTATAGATAGGGCCCTATAGGGTAGTGTACTACTATAGACCAGGGCCCTATAGGGTAGTGTTCTACTATAGACCAGGGTAGTGTACTACTATAGACCAGGGTAGTGTACTACTATAGACCAGGACCCTATTGGGTAGTGTACTACTATATACCAGGGTAGTGTACTACTATAGACCAGGGCCCTATAGGGTAGTATACTACTATAGACCAGGGTCCTACTATAGACCAGGGTAGTGTACTACTATAGACCAGGGCCCTATAGGGTAGTGTACTACTATAGACCAGGTAGTGTCCTACTATAGACCAGGGCCCTATACGGTAGTGTACTACCATAGACCAGGGTAGGTACTACTATAGACCAGGACCCTATAGGGTAGTGTACTACTATAGACCAGGACCCTATAGGGTAGTGTCCTACTATAGACACTATACCGGTAGTGTACCATATACCAAGGTAGTATACTACTATAGACCAGGGGTAGTGTACTACATAGTACCAGGGCCCTATAGGGTAGTGTACTACTATAGACCAGGGCCCTATAGGGTAGTGTACTACTATAGACCAGGGCCCTAAGGGTAGTGTACTACTATAGACCAGGGCCCTATAGGGTAGTGTACTACTATAGACCAGGGCCCTATAGGGTAGTGTACTACTATAGACCAGGGCCCTATAGGGTAGTGTACTACTATAGACCAGGGCCCTATAGGGTAGTGTACTACTATAGACCAGGGCCCTATAGGGTAGTGTACTACTATAGACCAGGGCCCTATTGGGTAGTGTACTACTATAGACCAGGGCCCTATTGGGTAGGTAATGTCTCAGTCACACAAACACAAGTCTTGTTCACAGGAACAACCGTTGAGAACAGGAAGTTAGCTTGACCAGTAGCTGTGACTAACCCCAGTCATGGTGTGTGTGTGTGTGTGTGTGTGTGTGTTGTAGTATTGCATGGTACTAAAACATTAACCGTTTAGTAGCATCGATACTAGAATTTGTTACTTTCGGGTACTTCTGTCAAATGTGTCTCAAGTTTTCTGATTGAGAGAGGATCAAGTCTATCAGAGCAGCCGATGTGCCCTGATATCGTTCACACGTTGTGCCTGTCAGTTCCACTTCCTTCCTCACTGCTCTGTCCTACCATGAGGAACAGCTGAACTATACATTACCACTCACTGCTAGCTCTGTCCTACCATGAGGAACAGCTGAACTATACATTACCACTCACTGCTCTGTCCTACCATGAGGAACAGCTGATCTATACATTACCACTCACTGCTCTGTCCTACCATGAGGAACAGCTGAACTAGACATTACCACTCACTGCTAGCTCTGTCCTACCATGAGGAACAGCTGATCTATACATTACCACTCACTGCTAGCTCTGTCCTACCATGAGGAACAGCTGAACTATACATTACCACTCACTGCTAGCTCTGTCCTACCATGAGGAACAGCTGAACTATACATTACCACTCACTGCTAGCTCTGTCCTACCATGAGGAACAGCTGATCTATACATTACCACTCACTGCTCTGTCCTACCATGAGGAACAGCTGAACTATACATTACCACTCACTGCTCTGTCCTACCATGAGGAACAGCTGAACTATACATTACCACTCACTGCTAGCTCTGTCCTACCATGAGGAACAGCTGAACTATACATTACCACTCACTGCTAGCTCTGTCCTACCATGAGGAACAGCTGATCTATACATTACCACTCACTGCTAGCTCTGTCCTACCATGAGGAACAGCTGAACTATACATTACCACTCACTGCTAGCTCTGTCCTACCATGAGGAACAGCTGAACTATACATTACCACTCACTGCTAGCTCTGTCCTACCATGAGGAACAGCTGAACTAGACATTACCACTCACTGCTAGCTCTGTCCTACCATGAGGAACAGCTGATCTATACATTACCACTCACTGCTAGCTCTGTCCTACCATGAGGAACAGCTGAACTATACATTACCACTCACTGCTAGCTCTGTCCTACCATGAGGAACAGCTGAACTATACATTACCACTCACTGCTAGCTCTGTCCTACCATGAGGAACAGCTGCTCTGTCCTACCATGAGGAACATACATTACCACTCACTGCTAGCTCTGTCCTACCATGAGGAACAGCTGATCTATACATTACCACTCACTGCTCTGTCCTACCATGAGGAACAGCTGAACTATACATTACCACTCACTGCTAGCTCTGTCCTACCATGAGGAACAGCTGAACTATACATTACCACTCACTGCTCTGTCCTACCATGAGGAACAGCTGATCTATACATTACCACTCACTGCTAGCTCTGTCCTACCATGAGGAACAGCTGAACTATACATTACCACTCACTGCTAGCTCTGTCCTACCATGAGGAACAGCTGAACTAGACATTACCACTCACTGCTAGCTCTGTCCTACCATGAGGAACAGCTGAACTATACATTACCACTCACTGCTAGCTCTGTCCTGCCATGAGGAACAGCTGAACTATACATTACCACTCACTGCTAGCTCTGTCCTACCATGAGGAACAGCTGAACTAGACATTACCACTCACTGCTAGCTCTGTCCTACCATGAGGAACAGCTGAACTATACATTACCACTCACTGAGGCTGCTCTGTCCTACCATGAGGAACAGCTGAACTATACATTACCACTCACTGCTAGCTCTGTCCTACCATGAGGAACAGCTGAACTATACATTACCGCTCACTGCTAGCTCTGTCCTACCATGAGGAACAGCTGAACTATACATTACCACTCACTGCTAGCTCTGTCCTACCATGAGGAACAGCTGAACTATACATTACCACTCACTGCTCTGTCCTACCATGAGGAACAGCTGATCTATACATTACCACTCACTGCTAGCTCTGTCCTACCATGAGGAACAGCTGAACTATACATTACCACTCACTGCTAGCTCTGTCCTACCATGAGGAACAGCTGAACTATACATTACCACTCACTGCTAGCTCTGTCCTACCATGAGGAACAGCTGAACTATACATTACCACTCACTGCTAGCTCTGTCCTACCATGAGGAACAGCTGAACTATACATTACCACTCACTGCTAGCTCTGTCCTACCATGAGGAACAGCTGAACTATACATTACCACTCACTGCTAGCTCTGTCCTACCATGAGGAACAGCTGATCTATACATTACCACTCACTGCTAGCTCTGTCCTACCATGAGGAACAGCTGAACTATACATTACCATCACTGCTAGCTCTGTCCTACCATGAGGAACAGCTACTTACATTACCAACTGCTCTGTCCTACCATGAGGAACAGCTGATCTATACATTACCACTCACTGCTAGCTCTGTCCTACCATGAGGAACAGCTGATCTATACATTACCACTCACTGCTAGCTCTGTCCTACCATGAGGAACAGCTGAACTATACATTACCACTCACTGCTCTGTCCTACCATGAGGAACAGCTGAACTATACATTACCACTCACTGCTAGCTCTGAAACTGTTAATGACTGTTCCCAAAACAATGTCCAGTAAGATTTCATTGACTTTGTCCCCCCTCACGACCCCCCTCACGTCTCCCCCTCACCCCCTCACATTATGCTGTTATGTCGTTAGATTGATAAAAAAACTAAGTGAAAATTGATTGTATGACTGTAGAAATTGATTCATTAACACATATCTTCATAAATGTCTAATGTAATGATGTTGATGTCTGGATCAACTCCCATTCTGTGGCTTTGCCTAATATGTCCTAATTTATTTTATTTTTATACATTTTATTTATTTTTTGTATTGTGACAACCCTGGAGTGTGTGTGTGTGTGTGTTGTGTGTGTGTGTGTGTGTGTGTGTGTGTGACCAGACACCACACAGAGGACCAGACACATCACAGAGACCAGACACCACACAGAGACCAGACCAGAGGACCACCACACAGAGGACCAGACACCACACAGAGGACCAGACACCACACAGAGGACCAGACACCACACAGAGGACCAGACACCACACACAGAGGACCAGACACCACACAGAGGACCAGACACCTCACAGAGGACCAGACACCACACAGAGGACCAGACACCACACAGAGGACCAGACACCACACAGAGGACCAGACACCACACAGAGGACCAGACACCACACAGAGGACCAGACACCACACAGAGGACCAGACACCACACAGAGGACCAGACACCACACAGAGGACCAGACACCACACAGAGGACCAGACACCACACAGAGGACCAGACACCACACAGAGGACCAGACACCACACAGAGGACCAGACACCACACAGAGGACCAGACACCACACAGAGGACCAGACACCACACAGAGGACCAGACACCACACAGAGGACCAGACACCACACAGAGGACCAGACACCACACAGAGGACCAGACACCACACAGAGGACCAGACACCACACAGAGGACCAGACACCACACAGAGGACCAGACACCACACAGAGGACCAGACACACACAGAGGACCAGACACCACACAGAGGACCAGACACCACACAGAGGACCAGACACCCACACAGAGACCAGACCAGACACCACACAGAGGACCAGACACCTCACAGAGGACCAGACACCTCACACAGGACCAGACACCTCACACAGGACCAGACACCTCACACAGGACCAGACACCTCACACAGGACCAGACACCTCACACAGGACCAGACACCCACACAGAGGACCAGACACCATCACAGAGGACCAGACACCACACAGTGGACCAGACACCACACAGAGGACCAGACACCACACAGAGGACCAGACACCATCACAGAGGACCAGACACCACACAGAGGACCAGACACCTCACAGAGGACCAGACACCTCACAGAGGACCAGACACATCACAGAGGACACGTGGAACAGACACCTCACAGAGGACCAGACACCTCACACAGGACCAGACACCTCACAGAGGACGGACAATCAAGGTTTTGTAGCGTTATATAGATAAACAAGATCTGACTTCACAGCAAGTTTTAGACCTGGACTGGAGCAGTCAGACAGTCAACCAGCCAGTCAGGAAGTCTCAGCCAGTCAGTCAGCCAGCCAGTCAGGAAGTCTCAGCCAGTCAGCCAGCCAGCCAGTCAGGAAGTCTCAGTCAGCCAGTCAGCCAGTCAGACAGAAATCCAGTCAGCCGGCCAGTCAGTCAGCTAGCCAGTCAGACAGAAATCCAGTCAGCCGGCCAGTCAGTCAGCAAGTCTGTCAGCCAGCCAGCTAACCAGTCAGCCAGCCAGTCAGACAACCTAAAGAGACATGAACCAGCTAACCAGTCAGCCAGCCAGTCAGACAGACAACTTAAAGAGACATGAACCAGCTAACCAGCCAGTTAGTCAGACAACCTAAAGAGACATGAACCAGCTAACCAGTCAGCCAGTCAGACAACCTAAAGAGACATGAACCAGCTAACCAGTCAGCCAGTCTGACAACCTAAAGAGACATGAACCAGCTAACCAGTCAGCCAGTCAGACAACCTAAAGAGACATGAACCAGCTAACCAGTCAGCCAGTCAGACAACCTAAAGAGACATGAACCAGCTAACCAGTCAGCCAGTCAGACAACCAGTCAGTCAGACAACCAAAAGAGACATGAACCAGCTAACCAGTCAGCCAGTCAGTCAGACAACCAAAAGAGACATGAACCAGCTAACCAGTCAGCCAGACAACCTAAAGAGACATGAGCCAGCTAACCAGAGAGCCAGTCAGCCAGCCAGACAGTCAGTCAGACAACCTAAAGAGACATGAACTAGCTAACCAGTCAGACAGCCAGCCAGACAGTCAGTCAGACAACCTAAAGAGACATGAACCAGCTAACCAGTCAGACAGCCAGCCAGACAACCTAAAGAGACATGAACCAGCTTGCTGACAACATGAAAAATTCCCAATAGAACATTCCATGGGTCATATGATCTAGCATGGAATCAGGTCAGAGGTCAAGGTTCACACAGTCACAGCCAAGACAGAGAGGGAGGGAAAATAGGAGAGATAAGAGTAGGGAGGGAGAGACAGGTGGGAGGGAGAGACAGGTGGGAGGGAGAGATGGTAGAGAGAGAGACAGGTGGGAGGGAGACAGGTGGGAGGGAGAGATGGTAGAGAGAGAGACAGGTGGGAGGGAGACAGGTGGGAGGGAGAGACAGGTGGGAGGGAGAGACAGGTGGGAGGGAGAGACAGGTGGGAGGGAGAGACAGGTGGGAGGGAGAGACAGGTTGGAGGGAGAGACAGGTGGGAGGGAGAGACAGGTGGGAGGGAGAGACAGGTGGGAGGGAGAGACAGGTGGGAGGGAGAGATGGTAGAGAGAGAGACAGGTGGGAGGGAGACAGGTGGGAGGGAGAGACAGGTGGGAGGGAGAGACAGGTGGGAGGGAGAGACAGGTGGGAGGGAGAGACAGGTGGGAGGGAGAGACAGGTGGGAGGGAGAGACAGGTGGGAGGGAGAGACAGGTGGGATGGAGAGACAGGTGGGAGGGAGAGATGGTAGAGAGAGAGACAGGTGGGAGGGAGAGATGGTAGAGAGAGAGACAGGTGGGAGGGAGAGATGTTGGAGAGAGAGACAGGTGGGAGGGAGACAGGTGGGAGGGAGAGACAGGTGGGAGGGAGAGACAGGTGGGAGGGAGAGACAGGTTGGAGGGAGAGACAGGTGGGAGGGAGAGACAGGTGGGAGGGAGAGACAGGTGGAGGGAGAGACAGGTGGGAGGAGAGACAGGTGGGGAGGGAGAGACAGGTGGGAGGGAGAGAGGTGGGGGAGAGACAGGTGGGAGGGAGAGACAGGTGGGAGGGGAGAGACAGGTGGGAGGGAGAGACAGGTGGGAGGGAGAGACAGGTGGGAGGGAGAGACAGGTGGGAGGGAGAGACAGGTGGGAGGGAGAGACAGGTGGGAGGGAGAGACAGGTGGGAGGGAGAGAGACGGTAGAGGGAGAGACAGGTGGGAGGGAGAGAGACGGTAGAGGGAGGGATTCAGAGGACTGACATCATACAGAGAGTTTAGCTCCTGAGCTCTGAGTCCACAGAGAATACTGTCTGTCTGTCTGTCTGTCTGTCTGTCTGTCTGTCTGTCTGTCTGTCTGTCTGTGTCCACAGAGAATACTGTCTGTCTGTCTGTCTGTCTGTCTGTCTGTCTGAGTCCACAGAGAATAGATCTACTGTGACTGTCTGTCTGTCTGAGTACACAGAGATAGATCTACAGTCTGTCTGTCTGTCTGTCTGTGTCTGTCTGTCTATATAGGGAATAGGGCTCTGGTCTATAGTAGTACCACTATATAGGGAATAGGGCTCTGGTCTATAGTAGTACCACTATATAGGGAATAGGGCTCTGGTCTATAGTAGTACCACTATATAGGGAATAGGGCTCTGGTCTATAGTAGTACCACTATATAGGGAATAGGGCTCTGGTCTATAGTAGTACCACTATATAGGGAATAGGGCTCTGGTCTATAGTAGTGTACTATATAGGGAATAGGGCTCTGGTCTATAGTAGTGTACTATATAGGGAATAGGGCTCTGGTCTATAGTAGTACCACTATATAGGGAATAGGGCTCTGGTCTATAGTAGTACCACTATATAGGGAATAGGGCTCTGGTCTATAGTAGTACCACTATATAGGGAATAGGGCTCTGGTCTATAGTAGCACCACTATATAGGGAATAGGGCTCTGGTCTATAGTAGTACCACTATATAGGGAATAGGGCTCTGGTCTATAGTAGTGTACTATATAGGGAATAGGGCTCTGGTCTATAGTAGTGCACTATATAGGGAATAGGGCTCTGGTCTATAGTAGTACCACTATATAGGGAATAGGGCTCTGGTCTATAGTAGTGTACTATATAGGGAATAGGGCTCTGGTCTATAGTAGTGCACTATATAGGGAATAGGGCTCTGGTCTATAGTAGTACCACTATATAGGGAATAGGGCCTGGTCTATAGTAGTACCACTATATAGGGAATAGGGCTCTGGTCTATAGTAGTACCACTATATAGGGAATAGGGCTCTGGTCTATAGTAGTGTACTATATAGGGAATAGGGCCTGGTCTATAGTAGTACCACTATATAGGGAATAGGGCTCTGGTCTATAGTAGTACCACTATATAGGGAATAGGGCTCTGGTCTATAGTAGTACCACTATATAGGGAATAGGGCTCTGGTCTATAGTAGTACCACTATATAGGGAATAGGGCCTGGTCTATAGTAGTACCACTATATAGGGAATAGGGCTCTGGTCTATAGTAGTACCACTATATAGGGAATAGGGCCTGGTCTATAGTAGTACCACTATATAGGGAATAGGGCTCTGGTCTATAGTAGTACCACTATATAGGGAATAGGGCTCTGGTCTATAGTAGTGTACTATATAGGGAATAGGGCTCTGGTCTATAGTAGTGTACTATATAGGGAATAGGGCTCTGGTCTATAGTAGTGCACTATATAGGGAATAGGGCTCTGGTCTATAGTAGTACCACTATATAGGGAATAGGGCTCTGGTCTATAGTAGTGTACTATATAGGGAATAGGGCTCTGGTCTATAGTAGTACCACTATATAGGGAATAGGGCTCTGGTCTATAGTAGTACCACTATATAGGGAATAGGGCTCTGGTCTATAGTAGTACCACTATATAGGGAATAGGGCTCTGGTCTATAGTAGTACCACTATATAGGGAATAGGGCTCTGGTCTATAGTAGTACCACTATATAGGGAATAGGGCTCTGGTCTATAGT
>NW_024609798.1:375000-387500 GCF_018296145.1 Oncorhynchus tshawytscha
TTCTTTATGAGAGGAAGCGGATTGATCAACATCCGGAAGGAAACGAGAACTACAAGACACTAAATCACATGGATGGGACGTACTGTTGATCCAAACGAGTAGCTACATTTCTATTTATTTTATTTATTTATTTATTTTATTTCACCTTTATTTAACCAGGTAGGCAAGTTGAGAACAAGTTCTCATTTACAATTGCGACCTGGCCAAGATAAAGCAAAGCAGTTCGACAGATACAACAACACAGAGTTACACATGGAGTAAAACAAACATACAGTCAATAATACAGTATAAACAAGTCTATATACGATGTGAGCAAATGAGGTGAGAAGGGAGGTAAAGGCAAAAAAGGCCTTGGTGGCAAAGTAAATACAATATAGCAAGTAAAACACTGGAATGATAGATTTGCA
Organism: Oncorhynchus tshawytscha; assembly: GCF_018296145.1. Taxonomy (NCBI): domain Eukaryota; kingdom Metazoa; phylum Chordata; class Actinopteri; order Salmoniformes; family Salmonidae; genus Oncorhynchus; species Oncorhynchus tshawytscha. The sequence goes on from NW_024609798.1 coordinate 375,408, forward strand.
GTGGAAGAATGTGCAAAGTAGAGATAAAAACATAATGGGGTGCAACATGCCACCTTCTCCGAAGACGGGTTTGATGAGTAACTGACTGACTGTTCTGTAAATCACTGACTTATACATTTGGGTTATACACACCAGTAAAAAAACAACACAGAGATTGAAACTGTGGAATTAGACTCGGCTACTAAAGTAGTTCGGGAATAGGCTACTTTCAAAATCAAGATGGAACTGAGAGTCGGACCTCTGAAGAAGAGGAAGTTACAAAAAAAAATCATGAATTTAACTTTTATCAAACACGAATCGCGTTGAAAAGTGACTTAACTTTTTATTTTTTTTATTTTAAGTGTTCAACGACGTCACCTGGTGGCACAAAATGTAATTGAATCTCTGCGCTCTCAATTCAAAAGGGGGATTTATTGGCATGGGGGGGACAATTTAACAATTTAACAATTTAAAAAATGCTCTCTCTGTCATCCCTCGCTCTCATTCTAGAAGCTATTTGCAGTGACAAACAGAAGTTTAATGACAACATTGAACAGTGAACCAAAATATTTGTGTATTGAATATCTAATAATGAAAGAGAAGGATTTTGTTTGTGTGAAACAGGCGGAAAAAAACTATTGTTTTCCGTCACTTAGGAAAATACACTAGATATAGACAACCTAGATGGGTAAACTATAGAGAATAGTAGCAGACTGTATTACCACTAGATATAGACAACCTAGATGGGTAAACTATAGAGAATAGTAGCAGACTGTATTAACACCAGATATAGACAACCTAGATGGGTAAACTATAGAGAATAGTAGCAGACTGTATTACCACTAGATATAGACAACCTAGATGGGTAAACTATAGAGAATGCTAGCAGACTGTATTACCACTAGATATAGACAACCTAGATGGGTAAACTATAGAGAATGGTAGCAGACTGTATTTACACTAGATATAGACAACCTAGATGGGTAAACTATAGAGAATGGTAGCAGACTGTATTAACACCAGATATAGACAACCTAGATGGGTAAACTATAGAGAATGGTAGCAGACTGTATTACCACTAGATATAGACAACCTAGATGGGTAAACTATAGAGAATACTAGCAGACTGTATTACCACTAGATATAGACAACCTAGATGGGTAAACTATAGAGAATGGTAGCAGACTGTATTACCACTAGATATAGACAACCTAGATGGGTAAACTAGAGAATGGTAGCAGACTGAATGGTAGACAACCTAGAGACTGTATTACCACTAGATATAGACAACCTAGATGGGTCAACTATAGAGAATGGTAGCAGACTGCATTACCACTAGATATAGACAACCTAGATGGGTACCTATTGAGAATACTAGCAGACTGTATTACCACTAGATATAGACAACCTAGATGGGTCAACTATAGAGAATGGTAGCAGACTGTATTACCACTAGATATAGACAACCAAGATGGGTAAACTATAGAGAATGGTAGCAGACTGTATTACCGCTAGATATAGACAACCTAGATGTATGCATCTAGACAACCTTCTATGTACAGCCAGCTGTCTCTCAGGGCATCTTCAATGTACAGCCAGCTGTCTCTCAGGGCATCTTCAATGTACAGCCAGCTGTCTCTCAGGGCATCTTCAATGTACAGCCAGCTGTCTCTCAGGGCATCGTCAATGTACAGCGAGCTGTCTCTCAGGGCATCTTCAAGCTGTACAGGGCATCTTCAATGTACAGACTGCTGCATCTTCAATCACAGCCAGCTGTCTCTCAGGGCATCTTCAATGTACAGCCAGCTGTCTCTCAGGGCATCTTCAATGTACAGCCAGCTGTCTCTCAGGGCATCTTCAATGTACAGCGAGCTGTCTCTCAGGGCATCTTCAATGTACAGCCAGCTGTCTCTCAGGGCATCTTCAATGGAAGCTTCTCTAAACATCAGATATGTACAGCGAGCTGTCTCTCAGGGCATCTTCAATGTACAGCGAGCTGTCTCTCAGGGCATCTTCTATGTACAGCGAGCTGTCTCTCAGGGCATCGTCAATGTACAGCCAGCTGTCTCTCAGGGCATCTTCAATGTACAGCCAGCTGTCTCTCAGGGCATCGTCAATGTACAGCGAGCTGTCTCTCAGGGCATCTTCAATGGTACAGCGAGCTGTCTCTCAGGGCATCAGATATGTACAGTGTGAGCTGTCTCTCAGGGCATTTGCAATGTACAGAGCTGTCTCTCAGGGCATCTTCTATGTACAGGAGCTGTCTCTCAGGGTGTCAATGTACAGCGAGCTGTCTCTCAGGGCATCTTCAATGGAAGCTTCTCTAAACATCAGATATGTAAAGCCTTCCTCAGGGGATGCTCAGAGGGTCCATGTTGACATGGACTCTACAAGGTGTCTAAAGCCTTCCCCAGGGATGCTGGTCCATGTTGACTCTACAAGGTGTTGAAAGCCTTCCCCAGGGATGCTGGTCCATGTTGACTCTACAAGGTGTCTGAAAGCGTTCCCCAGGGATGCTGGTCCATGTTGACTCTACAAGGTGTTGAAAGCCTTCCACAGGGATGCTGGCCCATGTTGACTCTACAAGGTGTTGAAAGTGTTCCACAGGGATGCTGGTCCATGTTGACTCCAATGCTTCCCACAGTTGTGTCAAAGTTGGCTGGATGTCCTTTGGGTGGTGGACCGTTCTTGATACAGAGGAAATTGTTGAGCGTGAAAAACCCAGCAGCGTTGCAGTTCTTGACACACTCAAACCAGTACGCCTGGCACCTACGACTATTCAAAGACACATTTTTAGTCTTGGCCGTTCACCCTCTGAATGACACACAGACACAATCCATGTCTCAATTATCTCAAGGCTTAAAAATCCTTCTTTAACCCGTCTCCTCCCCTTCATCTCTACACTGATTGAAGTGGATTTAACAAGTGACATCGATAAGGGATCATATCTTTCACCTGGTCAGTCTGTGTCATGGAAAGAGCAGGTGTTCCTAATGATTTGTACACTCAGCGTATAACTTATTTTAGTTGTATTTTGTATTTAAAATGAAATGTAAAATCTGATGTTGTTCTTGTCTAGAACTGGTTTTTACTTTTTCATGTATTTCTACATTTTATGTGGCCCCCGGGTAGAGTAGCTGCTGGATGTTCAGGAATTAATGGGGATCCTAATAAACTAAACTCTCTCTCTGTCTCTCCCTCTCCAGCTCTCTGTCTCCCTCTGTCGCTCTCTCTCTCCCTCTGTCGCTCTCTGTCTCTCCCTCTCCCTCTGTCTCTCTCTCTGTCTCTCCCTCTGTCGCTCTCTCTCTCCCTCTCCAGCTCTCTGTCTCCCTCTGTCGCTCTCTCTCTCTCCTCTGTCTCTCTCTCTCTGTCTCTCCTCTCTCTCTCTCTCTCTCTCTCTCTCTGTCTCTCCCTCTGTCGCTCTCTCTCTCTCTCTCTCCAGCTCTCTCTCTCCCTCTGTCTCTCCCTCTGTCTCTCTCTGTCTCTCCCTCTGTCCCTCTGTCTCTCCCTCTGTCTCTCCCTCTGTCTCTCTCTCTCTCCCTCTGTCGCTCTCTGTCTCTCCCTCTGTCAGCTCTCTGTCTCTCCCTCTGTCGCTCCCTCTGCTCTCTGTCTCCCTCTGTCGCTCTCTGTCTCTACCTCTGTCGCTCTCTGTCTCTCCCTCTGTCGCTCTCTGTCTCTCTCTGTCTCCCTCTGTCGCTCTCTCTCTCTCTCTCTGTCTCTCCCTCTGTCGCTCTCTGTCTCCCCTCTGTCGCTCTCTGTCTCTCCTCTGTCTCCCTCTGTCGCTCTCTCTCTCCCTCTGTCTGTCTCTCTCTCTCCCTCTGTCTCTCTCTGTCTCTCTCTCTCTCTCTCCCTCTGTCTCTCTCTGTCTCCCTCTGTCGCTCTCTGTCTCTCCCTCTGTCGCTCTCTGTCTCTCCCTCTGTCGCTCTCTCTCCCTCTGTCGCTCTCTGTCTCTCCCTCTCTCCCTCTGTCGCTCTCTGTCTCTCTCTCTGTCTCTCCCTCTGTCGCTCTCTCTCTCCCTCTGTCGCTCTCTGTCTCCCTCTGTCTCTGTCTCTCTGTCTCTCTCTCTCTCCCTCTGTCGCTCTCTCTCTCTCCCTCTGTCGCTCTCTGTCTCCCTCTGTCGCTCTCTGTCTCTCCCTCTGTCGCTCTCTGTCTCTCCCTCTGTCGCTCTCTCTCTCCCTCTGTCGCTCTCTGTCTCTCCCTCTGTCGCTCTCTCTCTCTCCCTCTGTCGCTCTCTGTCTCTCCCTCTGTCGCTCTCTGTCTCTCCCTCTGTGCTCTCTGTCTCCTCTGTCTGTCCCTCTCTGTCTCTCCCTCTGTCTCCCTCTGTCTCTCCCTCTGTCTCTCTCTGTCTCTCCCTCTGTCTCCCTCTGTCTCTCCCTCTGTCGCTCTCTGTCTCTCCCTCTGTCGCTCTCTGTCTCTCCCTCTGTCGCTCTCTGTCTCTCCCTCTGTCGCTCTCTGTCTCTCCCTCTGTCTCTCCCTCTGTCTCTCCCTCTGTGCTCTCTGTCTCTCCCTCCCTCTGTCGCTCTCTGTCTCTCCCTCTGTCTCTCCCTCTGTCTCTCCCTCTGTCGCTCTCTGTCTCTCCCTCTGTCTCTCCCTCTGTCTCTCCCTCTGTCTCTCCCTCTGCTCTCTGTCTCTCCTCTGTCTCTCTCTCCCTCTGTCTCTCCCTCTGTCTCTCCCTCTGTCTCTCCCTCTGTCTCTCGCTCTCTGTCTCTCTGTCTCTCCCTCCTCTCCCAGCTCTGTCTCTCCTCTGTCTCTCCCTCTGTCTCTCCCTCTGTCTCTCCCTCTGTCGCTCTCTGTCTCTCTCCCTCTGTCGCTCTCTGTCTCTCCCTCTGTCTCTCCCTCTGTCTCCCTCTGTCTCTCCCTCTCTCTGCTCTCCCTCTGTCTCTCCCTCTGTCGCTCTCTGTCTCTCCCTCTGTCGCTCTCTCTCCCTCTCTCTGTCTCTCTGTCGCTCTCTGTCTCTCCCTCTGTCGCTCTCTGTCTCCCTCTCCAGCTCTCTGTCTCCCTCTCCAGCTCTCTGTCTCCCTCTGTCGCTCTCTGTCTCTCCCTCTGTCGCTCTCTGTCTCTCCCTCTGTCGCTCTCTGTCTCTCCCTCTGTCGCTCTCTCGGTCTCTCCCTCGGTCTCCCCCTCGGTCTCTCCCTCGGTCTCTCCCTCGGTCTCTCCCTCGGTCTCTCCTGCTACTTGTCTCTCTCTCTCTCTCTCTCTCTCACACCCTCTAATTCGTCTCTCTTTCACACAACCATCATGCTAAGCCTTGTGTGTGTCAGAGCAACAGGTGGCTAGGCCACAGTGACATCACCACCAATGAATGAAGTTCACGGGTGGAGGGAGGAGAGACAGAGAGAGAGAGAGAGAGAGAGAGAGAGACAGAGAGAGAGAGACAGAGAGAGAGAGACAGAGAGAGAGAGAGAGAGAGAGAGACAGAGAGAGACAGAGAGAGAGAGAGAGAGAGAGAGAGAGAGAGAGAGAGAGAGAGACAGAGAGAGAGAGAGAGAGAGAGAGACAGAGAGAGAGAGAGAGAGAGAGAGAGAGAGAGAGAGAGAGAGAGAGAGAGAGAGAGAGAGAGAGAGAGAGAGAGAGAGAGAGAGAGAGAGAGAGAGAGAGAGAGAGAGAGAGAGACAGAGAGAGAGAGAGAGAGAGAGAGAGAGAGACAGAGAGAGACAGAGAGTGCCGAGAATTGGTCAGCACACACACGCACACACAGGCACCCTGCCACAGGAAGTGGTCTCCGTGGTAACCTGATCTACATCCTGTTTGATGAACAGAGGGAGAGGATGTTGATACAACCCGTCCTATGAGAAGTGTTTGGGTTGAAGCGTCTGTCAACGTGATTCTGTTTCTAATGTCACACTGACGCATATCATAACATCTACTGAAGCAGTAGGTCACTCACACACACACACACACACACACACACACACACACAGTGTACCTTGGTGCAGTCCTGGCATTGTACCTGACTTTCAGAGGGAGAAAGACCCAGTGTAGTTCACTACTTACTATCTCACCTTTTTGTTTTCTACAACTCTACACAATCTGCCTTCCTCCCTCCCTCTCTCTCTCCTCCTCCCCCTCCCCTCCTCTCCTCCCTCCTCTCCCCTCCTTCTCCCCTCTCTCTCTCCTCCTCCCCCTCCCCCTCCTCTCCCCTCCTTCTCCCTCTCTCTCTCCTCCTCCCCCCCTCCTCTCCCCTCCTTCTCCCTCTCTCTCTCCTCCTCCCCCTCCTTCTCCCTCTCTCTCTCCTCCCTCTCCCCTCCCTCTCCTTCTCCCTCCCTCTCTCTCCTCCCTCTCCCCCCCCTCTCTCCCCTCTCCTTCTCCCTCTCTCTCCTCCTCCTCTCCCCCCCCTCCCTCTCCCTCTCTCTCTCCTCCCTCCCCCTCCCTCTCCCCTCCTCTCCTCCTCCCCCTCCTCTCCCCCTCCTCTCCCCCTCCCCATCCTTCTCCCTCTCCCTCCCCCCTCTCTCCTCCTCTCTCTGTGTGTAATCTGAGCTGTCCATTTTCCTGAACTTTGAACTTTAATGTGAGTGTTCTGTGTCACGTTGCTGATGCTCTTATACAAACACTTCTCAACTCACACACACACACACACACTCACACACACACACACACACACACACACACACAGCGTACCTTGGTGCAGTCCTGGCATTGGAAGACGTAGCAGTAACAGAGATGTGTGTCTCGAACCAGACAACCAAAGCTACACGGCTCCCTGCTGTCGTGGAGCAGCTTGGTGACGCGGTGCGGCCGGCACTCAAACAACACCGTGTGAGTGTGTGTGAGGGGGTCCCACGGTCGCCTGTCCCTCGCCACCTCCTCCTCCGTCCACACACACCTCACCCACGAGGCGGACACACACAGACACACCGCCTGATGTCGTCGTGAGGAAACGCTCTCTCCGTTTCCGGTGTGTGTGCCTCTACTTGCAGGACTTCCAGGCGGCCGACCCACTACGGGCTTGTCTCTCTCCCCAGGCCGAGGCCTCCCGATCTCAGCCACGACCCAGGGCAGCATGGCCATGGTGGTGAGGTGATGGACCGGGAGGCAGCCAACCAGAGTCAGTCTGTATTGAACCTCTTCCTCCTCTTCCTCCTCTTCCTCTGTGTTTCTTCCGAGGGGGGTGAGGTGGAGGGGGGAGGGTGTAGGGGTGAGGGTTGTGTAGGACGACCTGTTTGGTGTGAGGTTAAGGCGGGAGGGGGTGAGGGCTGGGTGAGGATGGGTGTTGGGGGTGAGGGGGTGGGTGACGAGGACGAGGGGGTGAGGGCTGAGAAAGAGGTTCTGTTATGGGGGAGAATAAGGGGGGAGGGGGCTAAAGGAGAAGGGAGGGGAGGGGCGGTGTTTGGGGTGAGGGGAAGGGGAGGGCTGCTGGTGCCTTGGTCACGGGGCTTGACGTCAAAGTAGAGACCCTCCATGGCTGTTTGTCTCCTTGGAAGTCCTCTGGTCTATATCTGCTGGGACAACCACAACATTACCCAGAGTTTCTGAAAACTGGGACAACCACAACATTACACAGAGTTACTGAAAACTGGGACAACCACAACGTTACCCAGAGTTTCTGAAAACTGGGACCACCACAACATTACACAGTTACTGAAAACTGGGACAACCACAACGTTACCCAGAGTTACTGAAAACTGGGACAACCACAACTTTACCCAGAGTTTCTGAAAACTGGGACAACCACAACATTACACAGAGTTACTGAAAACTGGGACAACCACAACATTACACAGAGTTACTGAAAACTGGGCCAACCACAACATTACACAGAGTTACTGAAAACTGGGACAACCACAACATTACCCAGAGTTACTGAAAACTGGGACACCCACAACATTACACAGAGTTACTGAAAACTGGGACAACCACAACATTACACAGAGTTACTGAAAACTGGGACAACCACAACATTACACAGAGTTTCTGAAAACTGGGACAACCACAACATTACACAGAGTTACTGAAAACTGGGACAACCACAACATTACACAGAGTTACTGAAAACTGGGACAACCACAACATTACACAGAGTTACTGAAAACTGGGACAACCACAACATTACACAGAGTTACTGAAAACTGGGACAACCACAACATTACACAGAGTTTCTGAAAACTGGGACAACCACAACATTACACAGAGTTACTGAAAACTGGGACACCCACAAAACTGAAAACTGGGACAACCACAACATTACACAGAGTTACTGAAAACTGGGACAACCACAACATTACCCAGAGTTTCTGAAAACTGGGACAACCACAACATTACACAGAGTTACTGAAAACTGGGACAACCACAACATTACACAGAGTTACTGAAAACTGGGACAACCACAACATTACACAGAGTTACTGAAAACTGGGACAACCACAACATTACACAGAGTTACTGAAAACTGGGACAACCACAACATTACACAGAGTTACTGAAAACTGGGACAACCACAACATTACACAGAGTTACTGAAAAATGGGACAACCGCAACATTACACAGAGTTACTGAAAACTGGGACAACCACAACATTACACAGAGTTACTGAAAACTGGGACAACCACAACATTACACAGAGTTACTGAAAACTGGGACAACCACAACATTACACAGAGTTACTGAAAAATGGGACAACCGCAACATTACACAGAGTTACTGAAAACTGGGACAACCACAACATTACACAGAGTTACTGAAAACTGGGACACCCACAACATTACACAGAGTTACTGAAAACTGGGACAACCACAACATTACCCAGAGTTACTGAAAACTGGGACAACCACAACATTACACAGAGTTACTGAAAACTGGGACAACCACAACATTACCCAGAGTTACTGAAAACTGGGACAACCACAACATTACACAGAGTTACTGAAAACGGGGACAACAAAAAGACTACACAGAGTTAACGAAGACTGGGACAACCATAACATTACACAGAGTTTCTGAAGTATGTCTGTACTGCAGCTTGTGTATTATTCTGTGATCAGGAGGGACAGTAGTGTAGTAGGTCTTGCGGGGGTTAGGAGTGGTGGCTAGTATCTATCTCTAGATTTCAACACCTGTCTGTTTCTATTTGGGTTTACAGTTGTCACAGCGACACGAGGCCTGATCTACAGGTAACTGCCAGAGTAAAGGAAACACTTGACTAAATGAGGGAAACAAAGTAATATTGAAAACAGGTGCTTCCACATATTGAAAGCAGGTGTGGTTCCTGAGTTAATTAAGCAAATAACATCCCATCATGCTTAGGGGTCATGTATTAAAATTCCCCCAGTTGTCCATTATTTAGGCTATACCATGGCTGGAAGAAGACATCTCAGTGGCTTTGGAAAGGGAGATTCTGGAGCGCCACCTGAGACAGTGTTTTCCACCACCGTCAACAAAACACCAAAAACATGGAATTTTCTGGTGGAAGAACGAGGTCACATCCCTCCAGTAGAGTTCCAGACCCTTGTAGAATCAATGTCGAGGTTCATTGAAGCTGTTCTGGCTGCTGGTGACCCAGCTCCCTATTAACACACTATACATTGGGGTTTCCTTATCTTGGTGTTTACATTATGTCGGTGTTTCCTTTATCTTGGTGTTTACATTATGTTGGGGTTTCCTTTATCTTGGTGTTTACATTACGTTGGGGTTTCCTTTATCTTGTTGTTTACATTATGTTGGTGTTTCCTTTATCTTGGTGTTTACATTACGTTGGGGTTTCCTTTATCTTGGTGTTTACATTACGTTGGGGTTTCCTTTATCTTGTTGTTTACATTATGTTGGTGTTTCCTTTATCTTGGTGTTTACATTACGTTGGGGTTTCCTTTATCTTGGTGTTTACATTATGTTGGTGTTTCCTTTATCTTGGTGTTTACATTATGTTGGTGTTTCCTTTACCTTGGTGTTTACATTATGTTGGTGTTTCCTTTATCTTGGTGTTTATGTTGGTGTTTCCTTTATCTTGGTATTTACATTACGTTGGTGTTTCCATTATTTTGGTGGGCACACACCCACACACACTCATACACCAACTCTTGGCTTGGTGTGTGTGAGACCTGCGTAGCCTTCACACACTGACAGTCAGTCAACACACACATAAATCCCCATGACACACACACACACTATGAGTCTGCCAGCTGTACTGTAGGTCAAACTAGCTGTCTGATTACAGCTGGGAATCAGTCCTGTACAGTCAGTGATACAAACTACTGACGGTTGAAAACAATGTCTGGATTGTCTAAACAACAATAGAATAGACGTTTCTTAAGATAGGTTTACTGCCCTGCTTCACTACCAACCTCTACACAGCTACAAGGCCTACTTCACTACCAACCTCTACACAGGTACAAGGCCTACTTCACTACCAACCTCTACACAGGTACAAGGCCTACTTCACTACCAACCTCTACACAGGTACAAGGCCTACTTCACTACCAACCTCTACACAGGTACAAGGCCTACTTCACTACCAACCTCTACAAGTCCTACTTCACTACCAACCTCTACACAGGTACAAGGCCTACTTCACTACCAACCTCTACACAGGTACAAGTCCTACTTCACTACCAACCTCTATACAGGTACAAGGCCTACTTCACTACCAACCTCTACACAGGTACAAGGCCTACTTCACTACCAACCTCTATACAGCTACAAGTCCTACTTCACTACCAACCTCTACACAGGTACAAGGCCTACTTCACTACCAACCTCTACACAGGTACAAGGCCTACTTCACTACCAACCTCTACACAGGTACAAGGCCTACTTCACTACCAACCTCTACACAGGTACAAGGCCTACTTCACTACCAACCTCTACACAGGTACAAGGCCTACTACTACACAGCTACAAGGCCTACTTCACTACCAACCTCTACACAGGTACAAGGCCTACTTCACTACCAACCTCTACACAGGTACAAGGCCTACTACTACACAGCTACAAGGCCTACTTCACTACCAACCTCTACACAGCTACAAGGCCTACTTCACTACCAACCTCTATACAGCTACAAGGCCTACTTCACTACCAACCTCTATACAGCTACAAGGCCTACTACTACACAGCTACAAGGCCTACTTCACTACCAACCTCTACACAGGTACAAGGCCTACTTCACTACCAACCTCTACACAGGTACAAGGCCTACTTCACTACCAACCTCTACACAGGTACAAGGCCTACTTCACTACCAACCTCTACACAGGTACAAGGCCTACTTCACTACCAACCTCTACACAGCTACAAGGCCTACTTCACTACCAACCTCTATACAGCTACAAGGCCTACTACTCATACAGCTACAAGGCCTACTTCACTACCAACCTCTACACAGCTACAAGGCCCTTCACTACCAACTACACAGCTACAAGGCCTACTTCACTACCAACCTCTATACAGCTACAAGGCCTACTACTCTATACAGGTACAAGGCCTACTTCAATAGCAACCTACAAGGCCTACTTCACACCAACCTCTATACAGCTACAAGGCCTACTTCACTACCAACCTCTACACAGGTACAAGGCCTACTTCACTACCAACCTCTACACAGGTACAAGGCCTACTTCACTACCAACCTCTACACAGGTACAAGGCCTACTTCACTACCAACCTCTACACAGGTATAAGGCCTACTTCAGCTGCACATAGGAAACGAGGTGACATTTGGACTCCTTGGAGGTCTCCCTCAAGTTCAACCTTGTTCTACAGCAACACCAAGGTTACGTCGCAAATGGCCCCCCTACTCCCTATCTTATTGAACTACTTTTGACCAGGAGCCATTCTGGACGCACCCCCAGACGTGCCGGTGGGGGCCTATTCGGGAATAGTTCTCTCGCTAAATGTCAGCTGACTGTTCCAACTATACTAATTTTATGGTTTCATTGTTTCAAAATCAGACAGATGGAATACGCGTTATAAACTGCAATAGAATGGTTTGTTATAAAGAGAGATGAGGCGCGAATGTCCAAACCGCAATGTTATCAGGAAATAGTGAATTTACCAAATGTTGACGAAATGATGCTGCTTACCTATCTGATAAACAATGAAATACAAATAAACATGACATTCGAACTGTATACAAACAGACATCAATAAACGCAAGCGGAACGCGCCGTGAGGCAAAACTAATC
>NW_024609798.1:390000-402500 GCF_018296145.1 Oncorhynchus tshawytscha
GTCTCTGACCAACACCCCCAGGTGTCTAGGGAGTAGATGACCTGGTCTAGGGGAGTAGATGACCTGACCAACACCCCCAGGTGTCTAGGGGAGTAGATGACCTGGTCTCTGACCAACACCCCCAGGTGTCTAGGGGAGTAGATGACCTGGTCTCTGACCAACACCCCCAGGTGTCTAGGGGAGTAGATGACCTGGTCTCTGACCAACACCCCCAGGTGTCTAGGGGAGTAGATGACCTGGTCTCTGACCAACACCCCCAGGTGTCTAGGGGAGTAGATGACCTGGTCTCTGACCAACACCCCCAGGTGTCTAGGGAGTAGATGACCTGGTCTCTGACCTGACACACTCCCCAGGTGTCTAGGGGAGTAGATGACCTGGTCTCTGACCAACACCCCCAGGTGTCTAGGGGAGTAGATGACCTGGTCTCTGACCAACACTCCCCAGGTGTCTAGGGGAGTAGATTACCTGGTCTCTGACCAACACCCCCAGGTGTCTAGGGGAGTAGATGACCTGGTCTCTGACCAACACTCCCCAGGTGTCTAGGGGAGTAGATGACCTGGTCTCTGACCAACACTCCCCAGGTGTCTAGGGGAGTAGATGACCTGGTCTCTGACCAACACCCCCCAGGTGTCTAGGGGAGTAGATGACCTGGTCTCTGACCAACACCCCCCAGGTGTCTAGGGGAGTAGATGACCTGGTCTCTGACCAACACTCCCCAGGTGTCTAGGGGAGTAGATGACCTGGTCTCTGACCAACACTCCCCAGGTGTCTAGGGGAGTAGATGACCTGGTCTCTGACCAACACCCCCCAGGTGTCTAGGGGAGTAGATGACCTGGTCTCTGACCAACACCCCCCAGGTGTCTAGGGGAGTAGATGACCTGGTCTCTGACCAACACTCCCCAGGTGTCTAGGGGAGTAGATGACCTGGTCTCTGACCAACACCCCCAGGTGTCTAGGGGAGTAGATGACCTGGTCTCTGACCAACACCCCCAGGTGTCTAGGGGAGTAGATGACCTGGTCTCTGACCAACACCCCCAGGTGTCTAGGGGAGTAGATGACCTGGTCTCTGACCAACACCCCCAGGTGTCTAGGGGAGTAGATGACCTGGTCTCTGACCAACACCCCCAGGTGTCTAGGGGAGTAGATGACCTGGTCTCTGACCAACACCCCCAGGTGTCTAGGGGAGTAGATGACCTGGTCTCTGACCAACACCCCCAGGTGTCTAGGGAGTAGATGACCTGGTCTCTGACCACACACCCCCAGGTGTCTAGGGGAGTAGATGACCTGGTCTCTGACCAACACCCCCAGGTGTCTAGGGGAGTAGATGACCTGGTCTCTGACCAACACCCCCAGGTGTCTAGGGGAGTAGATGACCTGGTCTCTGACCAACACCCCCAGGTGTCTAGGGGAGTAGATGACCTGGTCTCTGACCAACACCCCCAGGTGTCTAGGGGAGTAGATGACCTGGTCTCTGACCACACACCCCCAGGTGTCTAGGGGAGTAGATGACCTGGTCTCTGACCAACACCCCCAGGTGTCTAGGGGAGTAGATGACCTGGTCTCTGACCAACACCCCCAGGTGTCTAGGGGAGTAGATGACCTGGTCTCTGACCAACACCCCCAGGTGTCTAGGGGAGTAGATGACCTGGTCTCTGACCAACACCCCCAGGTGTCTAGGGGAGTAGATGACCTGGTCTCTGACCAACACTCCCCAGGTGTCTAGGGGAGTAGATGACCTGGTCTCTGACCAACACTCCCCAGGTGTCTAGGGGAGTAGATGACCTGGTCTCTGACCAACACTCCCCAGGTGTCTAGGGAGTAGATGACCTGGTCTCTGACCAACACTCCCCAGGTGTCTAGGGGAGTAGATGACCTGGTCTCTGACCAACACTCCCCAGGTGTCTAGGGGAGTAGATGACCTGGTCTCTGACCAACACTCCCCAGGTGTCTAGGGGAGTAGATGACCTGGTCTCTGACCAACACTCCCCAGGTGTCTAGGGGAGTAGATGACCTGGTCTCTGACCAACACTCCCCAGGTGTCTAACACTCCCCAGGTGAGTAGATAGATGACCTGGTCTCTGACCAACACTCCCCAGGTGTCTAGGGGAGTAGATGACCTGGTCTCTGACCAACACTCCCCAGGTGTCTAGGGGAGTAGATGACCTGGTCTCTGACCAACACTCCCCAGGTGTCTAGGGGAGTAGATGACCTGGTCTCTGACCAACACTCCCCAGGTGTCTAGGGGAGTAGATGACCTGGTCTCTGACCAACACTCCCCAGGTGTCTAGGGGAGTAGATGACCTGGTCTCTGACCAACACTCCCCAGGTGTCTAGGGGAGTAGATGACCTGGTCTCTGACCAACACTCCCCAGGTGTCTAGGGGAGTAGATGACCTGGTCTCTGACCAACACTCCCCAGGTGTCTAGTGTGTAATTGAACGTCTGCAATGTTGTCGGTTCAGTGATTCATTTACATGTAGTTTTTAAAAAACATCTAATTGACTGAATTTGTTCAATTATTTTAATTCATTTCTGTTTTTCTTTTTTTCTGTGACCTCAATGCGCACTTTGCCCAGTTTCTCAAGAGATAAATCAGATCCATCCTGAACTGTGTGATGTAGTAGAGAGTTGTAGTTTCTCTAGAGATAAATCAGAACCAGCCTGAACTGTGTGATGTAGTAGGGAGTTGTAGTTTCTCTAGTTTCTCTAGAGATAAATCACATCCAGCCTGAACTGTGTGATGTAGTAGGGAGTTGTAGTTTCTCAGATAAATCATTGTAGTTTACATAGTGTAGTCAGAAGCCTGAAAAGTGTGTAGTAGGGAGTAATTAAAATCAAAGACCATAATCCAACAGACCAATATTCTTCATGTCCGGTTTGTGTATTCCATTTTACTTCTTGTACATTACATTGGAGAGAAGAGACAGAAGAACGCTTGATGGAGAGAAATAGAGAACAGCTGCTTCCTGAGGTATCTCTACCTGAGAATACACTGGGTGGACAAAACATTAGGAACACCTGCTCTCTCCATGACGCAGACTGACCAGGTGAATCCAGGTGAAAGATATGATCCCTTATTGATGTCACCTGTTAAAACACTTCAATCAGTGTAGATGAAGGGGAGGAGACGGGTTAAAGAAGGATTTTGAGATAACTGAGACATGGATTGTGTATGTTTTGCCATTCACTGCAAACTGCAACGATACAGTTTCCCTGTGTGAGACTTACACAGGAAGACTCCCAGCTCTTAGAGACTTACCCAGGAAGACTCCCAGCTGTAATGACTCTCAGAGACTTACCCAAGAAGACTCCCAGCTGTAATGACTCTTAGAGACTTACCCAAGAAGACTCCCAGCTCTTAGAGACTTACCCAAGAAGACTCCCAGCTCTTAGAGACTTACCCAGGAAGACTCCCAGCTGTAATGACTCTTAGAGACTTACCCTAGAAGACTCCCAGCCGTAATGACTCTTAGAGACTCACCCAGAAAGACTCCCAGCTGTAATGACTCCTAGAGACTTACCCAAGAAGACTCCCAGATGTAACGACTCCTAGAGACTTACCCAGGAAGACTCCCAGATGTAATGACTCCTAGAGATGTACCCAGGAAGACTCCCAGCTGTAATGACTCTTAGAGACTTACCCAGGAAGACTCCCAGCTCTTAGAGACTTACCCAGGAAGACTCCCAACTCTTAGAGACTTACCCAGGAAGACTCCCAGCTGTAATGACTACCCAGGAAGACTCCCTCAGAGACTTACCCAAGAAGACTCCCAGCTGTAATGACTCTTAGAGACTTACCCAAGAAGACTCCCAGCTCTTAGAGACTTACCCAGGAAGACTCCCAGCTGTAATGACTCTTAGAGACTTACCCAGAAGACTCCCAGCTGTAATGACTCTTAGAGACTTACCCAGAAGACTCCCAGCTGTAATGACTCTAGAGACTTACCCAGGAAGACTCCCAGAAGACTCCCAGACTGTAATGACTCTTAGAGACTCAGGAAGACTAGAGACTTACCCAGGAAGACTCCCAGCTGTAATGACTACCCAAGGAAGACTAGAGACTTACCCAGGAAGACTCCCAGCTGTAATGACTCATAGAGACTTACCCAAGAAGACTCAGCAGCTCTTAGAGACTTACCCAGGAAGACTCCCAGCTGTAATGACTCTAGAGACTTAGAGACTTACCCAGGAAGACTCCCAGCTGTAATGACTCTTAGAGACGTACCCAAGAAGACTCCCAGCTGTAATGACTCTTAGAGACTTACCCAGGAAGACTCCCAGCTGTAATGACTCTTAGAGACTTACCCAAGAAGACTCCCAGCTGTAATGACTCTTAGAGACTTACCCAGGAAGACTCCCAGCTGTAATGACTCTTAGAGACTTACCCAGGAAGACTCCCAGCTGTAATGACTCATAGAGACTTACCCAAGAAGACTCCCAGCTCTTAGAGACTTACCCAGGAAGACTCCCAGCTGTAATGACTCATAGAGACTTACCCAAGAAGACTCCCAGCTCTTTGAGACTTACCCAGGAAGACTCCCAGCTGTAAGAGACTTGACTCTTAGAGACTTACCCAGGAAGACTCCCAGCTGTAAGACTACCCAAGAAGACTCCCAGCTGTAATGACTCATAGAGACTTACCCAGGAAGACTCCCAGCTGTAATGACTTAGAGACTTACCCAGGAAGACTCCCAGCTGACTCATAGAGACTTACCCAAGAAGACTCCCAGCTCTTAGAGACTTACCCAGGAAGACAGAAGACTCCCAGCTGTAATGACTCTTAGAGACTTACCCAAGAAGACTCCCAGCTCTTAGAGACTTACCCAGGAAGACTCCCAGCTGTAATGACTCATAGAGACTTACCCAAGAAGACTCCCAGCTGTAATGACTCTTAGAGACTACCCAAGAAGACTGTAATGACTCTTAGAGACTTACCCAGAAGAAGACTCCCAGCTGTAGATGACTCTTAGAGACTTACCCAAGAAGACTCCCAGCTGTAATGACTCTTAGAGACTTACCCAGGAAGACTCCCAGCTGTAATGACTCCCAGCTGTAATGACTCATAGAGACTTACCCAAGAAGACTCCCAGCTGTAATGACTCATAGAGACTTACCCAAGAAGACTCCCAGCTCTTAGAGACTTACCCAGGAAGACTCCCAGCTGTAATGACTCATAGAGACTTACCCAAGAAGACTCCCAGCTCTTAGAGACTTACCCAGGAAGACTCCCAGCTCTTAGAGACTTACCCAGGAAGACTCCCAACTCTTAGAGACTTACCCAAGAAGACTCCCAGCTGTAATGACTCTTAGAGACTTACCCAAGAAGACTCCCAGCTGTAATGACTCTTAGAGACTTACCCAAGAAGACTCCCAGCTGTAATGACTCTTAGAGACTTACCCAGGAAGACTCCCAGCTGTAATGACTCCTAGAGACTTACCCAGGAAGACTCCCAGCTCTTAGAGACTTACCCAGGAAGACTCCCAGCTCTTAGAGACTTACCCAGGAAGACTCCCAGCTGTAATGACTCTTAGAGACTTACCCAAGAAGACTCCCAGCTGTAATGACTCTTAGAGACTTACCCAAGAAGACTCCCAGCTCTTAGAGACTTACCCAGGAAGACTCCCAGCTGTAATGACTTAGAGACTTACCCAAGAAGACTCCCAGCTGTAATGACTCCTAGAGACTTACCCAGGAAGACTCCCAACTCTTAGAGACTTACCCAGGAAGACTCCCAGCTGTAATGACTCCTAGAGACTTACCCAGGAAGACTCCCAACTCTTAGAGACTTACCCAGGAAGACTCCCAGCTGTAATGACTCTTAGAGACTTACCCAGGAAGACTCCCAACTCTTAGAGACTTACCCAGGAAGACTCCCAACTCTTAGAGACTTACCCAAGAAGACTCCCAGCTGTAATCCCTGCCAATGTGTTTCTAACATGTATTGACTCCGGGAGGAAGGAGGGAGGGTGAATTACGTATCTAATAATCAAAAGGTATATTAGTGGTGTAGTTTTCATTCATTTGTAATAAATGTCCAGATTTTCTTTTTCTTCGACCACTTTTGAGAGAATATTTTTATATATTTATATTTTTGTTATTTTTGTTGACCGAGAAAAATGACAATTCAATCCATTTGATTTCCTCCTTTGTAACAACAACATGTGTAAAAAGTCCAAAGGAGGAATACTTTCTGAAGGCACTAATATACACAACAACTGAAGTATTTGTCACGCCCTGGTCTTAGTATTTTGTGTTTATATATTTATTTGGTCAGGCCAAGGGTGTGACATGGGGTTATTTTGTGTTGTGTTGTGGTATTGGGGGTTTTAGTAGGTTTTGGGATTGTGGCTGAGTAGGGTTGTCTAGCAAAGTCTATGGCTGCCTGAGGTTCTCAATCAGAGTCAGGTGATTCTCGTTGTCTCTGATTGGGAACCATATTTAGGTAGCCCGTGTGTGTGTGTGTGTGTGTGTGTGTGTGTGTGTGTGTGTGTGTGTGTGTGTGTGTGTGTGTGTGTGTGTGTGTGTGTGTGTGTGTGTGTGTGTGTGTGTGTGTGTGTGTGTGTGTGTGTGTGTGTGTGTGTGTGTGTGTGTGTGTGTGTGTGTGTGTGTTGTGTGTGTGTGTGTGTTTTGTTTTTCCTTCTTCATTAAATATGTATCTAACTTTCCACGCTGCATTTTGGTCCGACTCTCTTTCAACAGTATTTGATTAATTATTAGTATTTTATTAACGTAAATAAATGATGGTTATTAAGTGATCAGCAGTCCTGGACAGTCACTACCATCATGGGACTTTTATTAGTTGTTTTATTCAGTGTTACAGCATTCAACACACACAAAGGGCATTTAATGTAAAAAAAAAAAAACATTTTTTAAATAAGTAATCCAAACAGAAAATCAGAAAGTATTAATCACACAGCCTCCATTAGTAGTCGGCCTGGAACGCACCCGTAATCTGACAGGACTATAACACAGCCTCCATTAGTAGTCGGCCTGGAACGCACCCGTAATCTGACAGGACTATAACACAGCCTCCATTGGTAGTCGGCCTGGAACGCACCCGTAATCTGACAGGACTATAACACAGCCTCCATTGGTAGTCGGCCTGGAACGCACCCGTAATCTGACAGGACTATAACACAGCCTCCATTGGTAGTCGGCCTGGAACGCACCCGTAATCTGCCAGGACTATAACACAGCCTCCATTGGTAGTCGGCCTGGAACGCACCCGTAATCTGCCAGGACTATAACACAGCCTCCATTGGTAGTTGGCCTGGAACGCACCCGTAATCTGACAGGACTATAACACAGCCTCCATTAGTAGTTGGCCTGGAACGCACCCGTAATCTGCAAACAGGACTATAACACAGCCTCCATTGGTAGTCGGCCTGGAACGCACCCGTAATCTGACAGGACTATAACACAGCCTCCATTAGCAGTCGGCCTGGAACGCACCCGTAATCTGACAGGACTATAACACAGCCTCCATTGGTAGTCGGCCTGGAACGCACCCGTAATCTGACAGGACTATAACACAGCCTCCATTGGTAGTCGGCCTGGAACGCACCCGTAATCTGACAGGACTATAACACAGCCTCCATTGGTAGTCGGCCTGGAACGCACCCGTAATCTGACAGGACTATAACACAGCCTCCATTGGTAGTCGGCCTGGAACGCACCCGTAATCTGACAGGACTATAACACAGCCTCCATTGGTAGTCGGCCTGGAACGCACCCGTAATCTGACAGGCCTATAACACAGCCTCCATTAGTAGTCGGCCTGGAACGCACCCGTAATCTGACAGGACTATAACACAGCCTCCATTGGTAGTCGGCCTGGAACGCACCCGTAATCTGCCAGGACTATAACACAGCCTCCATTGGTAGTCGGCCTGGAACGCACCCGTAATCTTTGTAGTCAAAAAGTATCGGTGGAAATTAAATGACCAAATGAACAGGTTTTTCCTTTTAAAACTCACATCTTTATTGTTGTTCTTGAAACATGATGCAGTAATGGTTACAGAGGAGGCTGGTTATTGAGGAGGAGCAGTGGTATCAGTATTAAAAAATAAAATAATAATGTAACCTTTATTTAACTAGGCAAGTCAGTTAAGAACAAATTCTTATTTACAATGACGGCCTACCACCGGCCAAACCCGGACGACGCTGGGCCAATTGTGCGCCGTCCTATGGGACCTCCCAATCACGGTCGGTTGTGATACAGCCTGGAATCGAACCAGGATCTGTAGTGATGCAGTGACAGACCGCTGCATCACTTGGGAGCCTAGTGGTAGTACTACTCCTCCTCCTTCTCGAACAGGGTTGGAGTTAAAACCCTTAAGAACAGTTAGTAACCCTGTGTGTTTGGTCAAATACACAGCACTCCAGCTAGTAGATAAGACTTAGAGCTCCAGATACAACCGATTAAAGACTTCTAGAATGTGTGTGAGTTCTAGAATGTGTGTGAGTTCTAGAATGTGTGTGAGTTCTAGAATGTGTGTGCGTTCTGGAAGAAAGGGAATCTTGATCAGGAAGTCAAACCAGCGCGGGTCTTTGTGTTACAAGCCACTGATGTGTGTTACTCAGGCTTGGACAGCAGGTTATTCTTCTGGGGCTGGAAGAAGTCCTCTACGATGGCATAAACCAGGTCATCTAACTCCTTCTGTAAACCTTTAACATCACTGACACACAGAGAGAGATGGAGGGAGGGAGGAGGAGGAGGAGAGAGATGGAGGGAGGAGGAGGAGGAGAGAGATGGAGGGAGGAGGAGAGAGATGGAGGAGTAGAGAGAGAGAGATGGAGGAGTAGAGAGAGAGAGATGGAGGAGTAGAGAGAGAGAGATGGAGGAGTAGAGAGAGAGAGATGGAGGAGTAGAGAGAGAGAGATGGAGGAGTAGAGAGAGAGAGATGGAGGAGTAGAGAGAGAGAGATGGAGGAGTAGAGAGAGATGGAGAGAGATGGAGGAGGAGAGAGAGAGATGGAGGAGGAGAGAGAGAAAGATGGAGGAGAGAGAGAGATGGAGGAGAGAGAGAGAGAGATGGAGGAGGAGAGAGAGATGGAGGAGGAGAGAGAGAGAGATGGAGGAGGAGAGAGAGAGAGATGGAGGAGGAGAGAGAGAGAGATGGAGGAGGAGAGAGAGAGAGAGATGGAGGAGGAGAGAGAGAGAGATGGAGGAGGAGAGAGAGAGAGATGGAGGAGGAGAGAGAGAGAGATGGAGGAGGAGAGAGATGGAGAGATGGAGGAGGAGGAGAGAGAGATGGAGGAGGAGAGAGAGATGGAGGAGAGAGAGAGAGATGGAGGAGGAGAGAGATGGAGGAGGAGAGAGAGAGAGATGGAGGAGGAGAGAGAGAGAGATGGAGGGAGAGAGAGAGAGAGATGGAGATGGAGTAGAGAGAGAGAGATGGAGGAGGAGAGAGAGAGATGAAGGAGATGGAGGGAGAGGAGAGAGATGGAGAGAGAGATGGAGGAGAGAGAGAGAGATGGAGGAGGAGAGAGAGAGAGATGGAGGAGAGAGAGAGAGATGGAGGAGTAGAGAGAGAGAGATGGAGGAGTAGAGAGAGAGAGATGGAGGAGTAGAGAGAGAGAGATGGAGGAGGAGAGAGAGAGAGATGCAGGAGGAGAGAGAGAGAGATGGAGGAGGAGAGAGATGGAGGAGGAGGAGAGAGATGGAGGGAGGAGGAGAGAGATGGAGGGAGGAGGAGAGAGATGGAGGGAGGAGGAGAGAGATGGAGGGAGGAGGAGAGAGGTGGAAAGAGTTAAGTTTCACATCTGCTAGAGCACTGCTGTGTGTGTGTGTTTTATACCTGTTGCCGGGGGCAGCACACAGCTCAGTGTAGTATATAGTGTGTTTATACCTGTTGCCGGGGGCAGCACACAGCTCAGTGTAGTATATAGTGTGTTTATAGGGGGCAGCACACAGCTCAGTGTAGTATATAGTGTGTTTATACCTGTTGCCGGGGGCAGCACACAGCTCAGTGTAGTATATAGTGTGTTTTATACCTGTTGGGGGGCAGCACACAGCTCAGTGTAGTATATAGTGTGTTTATACCTGTTGGAGGGGGGCAGCACACAGCTCAGTGTAGTATATAGTGTGTTTATACCTGTTGGGGGGGCAGCACACAGCTCAGTGTAGTATATAGTGTGTTTTATACCTGTTGGGGAGGGGGCAGCACACAGCTCAGTGTAGTATATAGTGTGTTTATACCTGTTGGGAGGGGCAGCACACAGCTCAGTGTAGTATATAGTGTGTTTATACCTGTTGCACGGGGGCAGCACACAGCTCAGTGTAGTATATAGTGTGTTTATACCTGTTGCCGGGGGCAGCACACAGCTCAGTGTAGTATATAGTGTGTTTATACCTGTTGCCGGGGGCAGCACACAGCTCAGTGTAGTATATAGTGTGTTTATACCTGTTGCCGGGGGCAGCACAGCTCAGTGTAGTATATAGTGTGTTTATACCTGTTGCCGGGGGCAGCACACAGCTCAGTGTAGTATATAGTGTGTTTATACCTGTTGCCGGGGGCAGCACACAGCTCAGTGTAGTATATAGTGTGTTTATACCTGTTGCCGGGGGCAGCACACAGCTCAGTGTAGTATATAGTGTGTTTATACCTGTTGCCGGGGCAGCACACAGCTCAGTGTAGTATATAGTGTGTTTATACCTGTTGCCGGGGGCAGCACACAGCTCAGTGTAGTATATAGTGTGTTTATACCTGTTGCCGGGGCAGCACACAGCTCAGTGTAGTGTATAGTGTGTTTATACCTGTTGCCGGGGCAGCACACAGCTCAGTGTAGTGTATAGTGTGTTTATACCTGTTGCCGGGGCAGCACACAGCTCAGTGTAGTATATAGTGTGTTTATACCTGTTGCCGGGGGCAGCACACAGCTCAGTGTAGTATATAGTGTGTTTATACCTGTTGCCGGGGGCAGCACACAGCTCAGTGTAGTATATAGTGTGTTTATACCTGTTGCCGGGGGCAGCACACAGCTCAGTGTAGTATATAGTGTGTTTATACCTGTTGCCGGGGGCAGCACACAGCTCAGTGTAGTATATAGTGTGTTTATACCTGTTGCCGGGGGCAGCACACAGCTCAGTGTAGTACTTGATCTTGGGTTCCGTTCCGCTGGTCCTCATGGTGGCCACGCCCCCGTTAGAGAAACTAAACGTGATCATCTGACTACTGGGGGAGGAGGGGAGGACCTGGGGAGGAGAGATTAAACGTGATCATCTGACTACTGGGGGAGGAGGGGAGGACCTGGGGAGGAGAGATTAAAGGTGATCATCTGACTACTGGGGGAGGAGGGGAGGACCTGGGGAGGAGAGATTAAAGGTGATCATCTGACTACTGGGGGAGGAGGGGAGGTGGAGGGAGAGAGAGCGAGGGAGGTAATGAGAGAGAGCGAGGGAGGTGTGGAGAGAGAGAGAGAGGAGGGAGGGTGGAGAGAGAGAGAGGGGAGGGGAGAGAGAGAGCCAGGGAGGTGTGGAGAGAGAGCCAGGGAGGTATGGAGAGAGAGCCAGGGAGGCAGGAGAGAGAGCCAGGGAGGTGGAGAGAGAGAGCCAGAGGAGGGTGGAGAGAGAGAGAGGGAGTGTGGAGAGAGAGCCAGGGAGGAGAGAGAGAGAGAGCAGAGGGAGGGGAGGAGAGAGAGCGAGGAGGTGTGGAGAGAGAGCGAGGGAGGTGTGGAGAGAGAGCAGAGGGAGGCAGAGAGAGAGCGAGGGAGGCAGAGAGAGAGCGAGGGGAGGCAGAGAGAGCGAGGGAGGCAGAGAGAGAGAGGAGGCAGAGAGAGAGCGAGGGAGGTAGAGAGAGAGAGAGGGAGGTAGAGAGAGAGCGAGGGGGCAGAGAGAGAGCGAGGGAGAGAGAGAGAGCGAGGGGGAGAGAGAGAGCGAGGGAGGCAGAGAGAGAGCGAGGGAGGCAGAGAGAGAGCGAGGGAGGCAGAGAGAGAGCGAGGAGGCAGAGAGAGCGGGGAGAGAGAGAGAGGGAGAGAGAGAGCGAGGGAGGCAGAGAGAGAGCGAGGGAGGCAGAGAGAGAGCGAGGGAGGTAGAGAGAGAGAGCGAGGGAGGCAGAGAGAGAGCAGAGGAGAGGCAGAGAGAGAGCGAGGGAGAGAGAGAGAGCGAGGGAGAGAGAGAGAGCGAGGAAGGTGAGAGAGAGAGAGAGAGAGAGAGGGAGGAGGAGAGAGAGAAGAGAGGGAGGACAGAGAGAGAGCGAGGGAGGGAGGAGAGAGAGAGAGAGAGAGAGAGAGCAGAGAGGGGAGAGAGAGCGAGGAGGAGAGGAGGCAGAGAGAGAGAGAGCAGAGGGAGAGAGAGAGAGAGAGGGAGGCAGAGAGAGAGAGAGAGGAGACAGAGAGAGAGCGAGGGAGGCAGAGAGAGAGACAGAGAGAGGGAGGAGAGAGAGAGAGCGAGGAGGCAGAGAGAGAGCGGGGGAGGCAGAGAGAGAGCGGGGGAGGAGGGAGGTAGAGAGAGAGCGGGGAGGAGAGGAGAGAGAGAGAGGAGGTAGAGAGAGAGCATGA
>NW_024609798.1:410000-415000 GCF_018296145.1 Oncorhynchus tshawytscha
TTACCCATGATCCCTACAGGCCCCTTCTGTTCCTCAGCAACGGCCCCAACACATTACCCATGATCCCTACAGGCCTCCTACCCTTTCTGTTGCTCAGCAACGGCCAGGCGGTCAGCGTCAGGGTCGTTGGCCAGAACTACAGTAGCTCCCTCTCTCTCCGCCAGGGCAAACGACAGGGTCTGTAGGACGGACACACACACCGTTAAAACACACACACACACACACCCTCCCTTCCTCAGGGTTGATATGACTGACCAGGACCCCCTCCCCTCCTCAGGGTTGATATGACTGACCAGGACCCCCCCTCCCCTCCTCAGGGTTGATATGACTGACCAGGACCCCCTCCCCTCCTCAGGGTTGATATGACTGACCAGGACCCCCTCCCCTCCTCAGGGTTGATATGACTGACCAGGACCCCCTCCCCTCCTCAGGGTTGATATGACTGACCAGGACCCCCTCCCCTCCTCAGGGTTGATATGACTGACCAGGACCCCCTCCCCTCCTCAGGGTTGATATGACTGACCAGGACCCCCTCCCCTCCTCAGGGTTGATATGACTGACCAGGACCCCCTTCCCCTCCTCAGGGTTGATATGACTGACCAGGACCCCCTCCCCTCCTCAGGGTTGATATGACTGACCAGGACCCCCTCCCCTCCTCAGGGTTGATATGACTGACCAGGACCCCCTCCCCTCCTCAGGGTTGATATGACTGACCAGGACCCCCCCCCTCCCCTCCTCAGGGTTGATATGACTGACCAGGACCCCTCCCCTCCTCAGGGTTGATATGACTGACCAGGACCCCCTTCCCCTCCTCAGGGTTGATATGACTGACCAGGACCCCCTCCCCTCCTCAGGGTTGATATGACTGACCAGGACCCCTCCCCTCCTCAGGGTTGATATGACTGACCAGGACCCCCTCCCCTCCTCAGGGTTGATATGACTGACCAGGACCCCCCCCTCCCCTCCTCAGGGTTGATATGACTGACCAGGACCCCCTTCCCCTCCTCAGGGTTGGGGTATTTGACGGTTGGGAACTCGGGGTCAGGGTCTTTCTGCTCCTCTACGGCGTACGGGGGTCGGAGGTCAAAGGCCTTGAAAGCTGATTGGACGAAGGCGTGTCCGACTCCGTGCACGGAGGTGTGTACGATCTTCACCTCTGAACTCTTGTTGATGTCCCTGAAAGGAGGGGAGAGGGTGGTTAGAGGGGGTGATAGAGGGGAGACGGGGGTTAGAGGGGGTGATAGAGGGGAGACGGAGGTTAGAGGGGGTGATAGAGGGGAGACGGAGGTTAGAGGGGGTGATAGAGGGGAGACGGGGTTAGAGGGGGTGATAGAGGGGAGACAGGGGTTAGAGGGGGTGTCCCTGAAAGGAGGGGAGATGGGGTGTGTGTGTGTTACCTGATGTGTGTGTGTGTGTGTGTTACCTGATGTGTGTGTGTGTGTGTGTTACCTGATGTGTGTGTGTGTGTGTGTGTGTTACCTGATGTGTGTGTGTGTGTGTTACCTGATGTGTGTGTGTGTTACCTGATGTGTGTGTGTGTTACCTGATGTGTGTGTGTGTGTGTGTGTTACCTGATGTGTGTGTGTGTGTGTGTGTGTGTGTGTTACCCTGTGTGTGTGTGTGTGTGTGTGTGTTACCTGATGTGTGTGTGTGTGTGTGTTACCTGATGTGTGTGTGTGTGTGTGTGTTACCTGATGTGTGTGTGTGTGTGTTACCTGATGTGTGTGTGTGTGTGTTACCTGATGTGTGTGTGTGTGTGTGTGTGTGTGTGTGTGTGTGTTACCTGATGTGTGTGTGTGTGTGTTACCTGATGTGTGTGTGTGTGTGTGTTACCTGGTGTGTGTGTGTGTGTTACCTGAGGTGTGTGTGTGTGTGTGTTACCTGAGGTGTGTGTGTGTGTTACCTGAGGTGTGTGTGTGTGTTACCTGAGGTGTGTGTGTGTGTGTGTTACCTGAGGCGTGTGTGTGTGTGTGTGTGTTACCTGAGGCGTGTGTGTGTGTGTGTGTGTTACCTGAGGTGTGTGTTACCTGAGGTGTGTGTGTGTGTTACCTGAGGTGTGTGTTACCTGAGTGTGTGTGTGTGTGTGTGTTACCTGAGGTGTGTGTGTTACCTGAGGTGTGTGTGTGTGTGTGTGTGTTACCTGAGGTGTGTGTGTGTGTGTTACCTGAGGTGTGTGTGTGTGTGTGTTACCTGAGGTGTGTGTTACCTGAGGTGTGTGTGTGTGTGTGTTACCTGAGGTGTGTGTGTGTGTGTGTTACCTGAGGTGTGTGTGTGTGTGTGTTACCTGAGGTGTGTGTGTGTGTGTGTTACCTGAGGTGTGTGTGTGTGTGTTACCTGAGGTGTGTGTGTGTGTGTTACCTGAGGTGTGTGTGTGTGTTACCTGTGTGTGTGTGTGTGTGTTACCTGTGGTGTGTGTGTGTGTTACCTGTGGTGTGTGTGTGTTACCTGTGGTGTGTGTGTGTGTTACCTGTTGGTGTGTGTGTGTGTTACCTGTGGTGTGTGTGTGTTACCTGTGGTGTGTGTGTGTTACCTGTGGTGTGTGTGTGTTACCTGTGGTGTGTGTGTGTTACCTGTGGTGTGTGTGTGTTACCTGTGGTGTGTGTGTGTTACCTGTGGTGTGTGTGTGTTACCTGTGGTGTGTGTGTGTGTGTGTTACCTGTGGTGTGTG
Organism: Oncorhynchus tshawytscha; assembly: GCF_018296145.1. Classification (NCBI taxonomy): domain Eukaryota; kingdom Metazoa; phylum Chordata; class Actinopteri; order Salmoniformes; family Salmonidae; genus Oncorhynchus; species Oncorhynchus tshawytscha. The sequence goes on from NW_024609798.1 coordinate 412,669, forward strand.
TGTGTGTGTGTTACCTGTGGTGTGTGTGTGTTACCTGTGGTGTGTGTGTGTTACCTGTGGTGTGTGTGTGTTACCTGTGGTGTGTGTGTGTTACCTGAGGTGTGTGTGTGTTACCTGAGGTGTGTGTGTGTTACCTGAGGTGTGTGTGTGTTTGGGTGTGTGTGTTACCTGAGGTGTGTGTGTGTGTTACCTGTGGTGACAGTGCTGTTGGATGGTCCTGAAGTACTCTGTGTGTGTGTGTTACCTGAGGTGTGTGTGTGTGTTACCTGTGGTGACAGTGTGTGTGTGTTACCTGGTGTGTGTGTGTGTGTGTGTGTTACCTGAGGTGTGTGTGTGTGTTACCTGTAGTGTGTGTGTGTGTGTGTTACCTGAGGTGTGTGTGTGTGTGTTACCTGTGGTGACAGTGCTGTTGGATGGTCCTGTAGTACTCTGTGTGAATGTCTTGGAACGGGTCCTTCAGCAGAGGGCTGTGAGAGAGAGAGGTTATGTCCCAGGACTCGGGCCAGGGCTCCAGGTTAGCCTCGATGGCTACAGAGATGCCCTTATCATGGGGCGGCACGATCTGGGCACCGTTCTCCCAATACACCTGAGAGAGGGAGGGGGAGAGACGGGGAGGGGGGAGAGAGACGGGGGAGATGGGGGAGAGACAGAGACGGGGAGAGAGAGGGAGGGGGAGAGACTACACTTTAATACACCTAGAAACTGCTCATCAGAAACAGACCAATACACCTGAGACTGACAAAACACGGACCTAATCAATCAATAACATAATGAATGTTACCTTGTAACCGTTGTCCTGTTTGGGGTTGTGGGAGGCGGTTACCATGACGCCAGCACACAGACCCAGATGAGACACAGCGAAGGGCTGGAGAGAGGGAAGACCGTTATTCTCTCACACACACACACACACACACACACACGGTATGATTCCAGTTTATTAATATAGGAGAGGACTATGAACCCAGCCAATAGGAGTCACTGGGAAACACCTGCCTGTGTGAAGGAACAGCCCACTAGCCTGTCGTGTGTCCATGTGACGTGTGCATGATCGAGGAATGGCCCACTCCGATTGGCTCACAGATTGTTTTGGAAGAGATCCCAGATTGGCTTGATCCCAGGGCCAGAGGGATCAGTAGGTTTGAGTGTGTGTGTGTGTGTGTGTGTGTGTGTGTCTGTGTGTGTCTGTCTGTTTATTGTACCCTGCAAACAGCAACAACAAAACAACTACTCTCCAGAGACAGGTGAAAGGTCAACTTAAGACTCCGCCCGGTAAAAGCGTGGAGAGTCAAAGCCCCTACACTGGTTACCCTTGGTTACTGAGTATCATGGAGTTGGTTACTGAGTATCATGGAGTTGGTTACTGAATATCATGGAGTTGGTTACCCTTGGTTACTGAGTATCATGGAGTTGGTTACTGAGTATCATGGGGTTGGTTACCCTTGGTTACTGAGTATCATGGAGTTGGTTACTGAATATCATGGAGTTGGTTACCCTTGGTTACTGAGTATCATGGAGTTGGTTACTGAATATCATGGAGTTGGTTACCCTTGGTTACTGAGTATCATGGAGTTGGTTACTGAATATCATGGAGTTGGTTACCCTTGGTTACTGAGTATCATGGAGTTGGTTACTGAATATCATGGAGTTGGTTACCCTTGGTTACTGAGTATCATGGAGTTGGTTACTGAATATCATGGAGTTGGTTACCCTTGGTTACTGAGTATCATGGAGTTGTTTACTGAATATCATGGAGTTGGTTACCCTTGGTTGAGTATCATGGAGTTGGTTAAGCCTTGGTTACTGAGTATCATGGAGTTGGTTAAGCCTTGGTTACCGAGTATCATGGAGTTGGTTACCCTTGGTTACTGAGTATCATGGAGTTGGTAACCCTTGGTTACTGAGTATCATGGAGTTGGTTAAGCCTTGGTTACTGAGTATCATGGGGTTGGTTAAGCCTTGGTTACCGAGTATCATGGAGTTGGTTACCCTTGGTTACTGAGTATCATGGAGTTGGTTACCCTTGGTTACTGAGTATCATGGAGTTGGTTACCCTTGGTTACTGAGTATCATGGAGTTGGTTAAGCCTTGGTTACCGAGTATCATGGAGTTGGTTACCCTTGGTTACTGAGTATCATGGAGTTGGTTAAGCCTTGGTTACTGAGCATCATGGAGTTGGTTACTGAGTATCATGGGGTTGGTTACCCTTGGTTACTGAGTATCATGGAGTTGGTTACTGAGTATCATGGAGTTGGTTACCCTTGGTTACTGAGTATCATGAGTTGGTTAAGCCTTGGTTACTGAGTATCATGGGGTTGGTTACCCTTGGTTACTG
>NW_024609798.1:420000-472500 GCF_018296145.1 Oncorhynchus tshawytscha
CCCATTTCTGCCTGATTGGCGGCGTCCCGTTTCCCTTTAAAACACATAAATGCCCCTTGGCGGATGGACGTTGAGTACAATGCCCAGTTAGCTACAGTAGCTCCTCGTAATTGGGGGCTAGTATCTCCAGCTATACTACTGTATGTAGCCAAATAAAACAAGTACAGGGCTAATGAGTCATTAAGAGTCCATCTATGCATAATATGTCGCTAAATACAATGTAGCTGACAATAGTTGATACATCCTGTTCTTGAAAGTTGTAACCACCAGTCTTTAAATCATGGTCACCTAGCTAGTAGTCCTCCCTAGAAATGTCCTACTTTCTATTCAAACTACTGACGTTAGCTGGCTATTGTTTCATAAATAAATAACTTGACTGTGTCAATCAATGTACCTTAAGTGGGAAAAGGGAGGGGGGGATGATGTACATAGCTAGAGAAACCATGGTTAACTGTTTAGTTAGCTAGCTGACAACAGAAATCCCAAAACATTGTTGAAATACATATATGAGTCATTTAGCAGACTGTGTTTTCCAGAGAGACCTTACAGTAGTGAGTGCATCATGTTTTAGTAGACATGATAACGTTTGGTCTACTGTATCCACTCCGACTTATTATTGTTTAGCTGTGTACTATAACAATTAAAGTTAGTTAGGGAACTTGTGACTTGGGCCCAAAAAAAAACAGGAAGTTAAGAAACGTTTGAGTTGTTGTTAAGTAAACGAGCTATAATTTTTTTATACACCCCCTCTTGACAACTTACCTTGTCAAACTGCAGCCACTGATTAATGGCTTGGTCCAATTTACTGTCACCAGTCGAGGATAAAACATTCTCCATATTGTTCCTTTTCAGCACCGAAACTTATATTTTTATGACTGTTGAGTTGTACTCACACATTAATAAATAAAAAATATCTCGATTAAAAAAAAAAAGCAATGTGAGTTCCCAGGTTCACTTCCGTGTTCAGTGTAAAACGGACAAAAACGAGAGGCGGAGACAGTTGATTAAAACGAACTCTAATTGGTCAATGGACTGGACGGGGCTTGCACTTCCGCATGCGTCACACGTTTTTTCCTGTCGTATGGAGAGAAATAGTAACGTCAACCTCTCTGCTTTTTAAAGTGTTTTTTTTTATAGACTTTATTTTTTTTTTTTTAATCGAGTCTCTGAAATGGCTAAATAATAAGAAACGCTTGTCTAAGGTCCAATATTATAACGAATTATTTTCTGAATTAAGTGTCATTGTCTCATTCTCTATATTCTGTCATAATTAATTCCTGTTTTTATTTTGTTTTGTCTTTTAGGTTGTTGTTAATTCTTGAACGCAATGTCTGTCTGTTATATTTTAAACTTAACCACACTACTAACCTTATGCCTAACCTTAAATTAAGACCAAAAAGCAAAGTTTTCATGAATTTGTACGATAAATCCAATTCTTACTTTGTGGCTGTGGTAACTAGTGGAAAGCCGTTTTTTGGTCACGCTCCCCAAGAAATGCTGGCGACCACGACAACGACAGAAGTCCAAGTTCAGTTGTCTTGGGGGTGTGGCTGGGGGCGTGGTTTGATGTGGGTGTTTCTTGGCTGTGTTTTTGCCACAACCATCTGTCAGAACCTTGTACTGTGGTATGTTGTACATTCTAGGAGGGTCAGTATAGTGGGTGCTGTGGTATGGTGTACCTTCTAGGAGGGTCAGTTATAGTGGGTGCTGTGGTATGTTGTACCTTCTAGGAGGCCCAGTATAGTGGGTGCTGTGGTATGGTGTACCTTCTAGGAGGGTCAGTTATAGTGGGTGCTGTGGTATGGTGTACCTTCTAGGAGGGTCAGTTATAGTGGGTGCTGTGGTATGTTGTACCTTCTAGGAGGCTCAGTATAGTGGGTGCTGTGGTATGGTGTACCTTCTAGGAGGGTCAGTATAGTGGGTGCTGTGGTATGGTGTACCTTCTAGGAGGGTCAGTTATAGTGGGTGCTGTGGTATGTTGTACCTTCTAGGAGGGTCAGAATGGTGGGTGCTGTGGTATGTTGTACCTTCTAGGAGGGTCAGGATGGTCAGTATAGTGGGTGCTGTGGTATGTTGTACCTTCTAGGAGGGTCAGGATGGTGGGTGGTCAGTTTTAGTGGGTGCTGTGGTAAGTTGTACCTTCTAGGAGGGTCGGTATAGTGGATGCTGTGGTATGTTGTACCTTCTAGGAGGGTCAGTATAGTGGGTGCTGTGGTATGTTGTACATTCTAGGAGGGTCTGGATGGTCAGTATAGTGGGTGCTGTGGTATGTTGTACCTTCTAGGAGGGTCAGGATGGTCAGTATAGTGGGTGCTGTGGTATGTTGTACCTTCTAGGAGGGTCAGTATAGTGGGTGCTGTGGTATGTTGTACCTTCTAGGAGGGTCAGTTATAGTGGGTGCTGTGGTATGTTGTACCTTCTAGGAGGGTCAGTATAGTGGGTGCTGTGGTATGTTGTACCTTCTAGGAGGTCAGTATAGTGGGTGCTGTGGTATGGTGTACCTTCTAGGAGGGTCAGTTATAGTGGGTGCTGTGGTATGGTTGTACCTTCTAGGAGGGTCAGGATGGTGGGTGGTCAGTTATAGTGGGTGCTGTGGTATGTTGTACCTTCTAGGAGGGTCAGTATATGGTGGGTGCTGTGGTATGTTGTACCTTCTAGGAGGGTCAGGATGGTCAGTATAGTGGGTGCTGTGGTATGTTGTACCTTCTAGGAGGGTCAGGATGGTGGGTGGTCAGTTATAGCGGGTGCTGTGGTATGTTGTACCTTCTAGGAGGCTCAGTATAGTGGGTGCTGTGGTATGTTGTACCTTCTAGGAGGGTCAGTATAGTGGGTGCTGTGGTATGTTGTACATTCTAGGAGGGTGGTCAGTATAGTGGGTGCTGTGGTATGTTGTACCTTCTAGGAGGAGGGGTCAGTATAGTGGGTGCTGTGGTATGTTGTACCTTCTAGGAGGGTCAGTATAGTGGTGCTGTGGTAGTACCTTCTTATATTGGGTGCTGTGGTATGTTGTACCTTCTAGGAGGGTCAGTTATAGTGGGTGCTGTGGTATGTTGTACCTTCTAGGAGGGTCAGTATAGTGGGTGCTGTGGTATGTTGTACCTTCTAGGAGGGTCAGGATAGTGGAGGGTCAGTATAGTGGGTGCTGTGGTATGTTGTACCTTCTAGGAGGGTCAGTATAGTGGGTGCTGTGGTATGTTGTACCTTCTAGGAGGGTCAGGAGTGGAGGGTCAGTATAGTGGGTGCTGTGGTATGTTGTACCTTCTAGGAGGGTCAGGAGTAGTTATAGTGGGTGCTGTGGTATGTTGTACCTTCTAGGAGGGTCAGTATAGTGGGTGCTGTGGTATGTTGTACCTTCTAGGAGTGGGGTCAGTATATTGGGTGCTGTGGTATGTTGTACCTTCTAGGATGGTCAGTGGTCAGTATGGGTGCTGTGGTATGTTGTACCTTCTAGGAGGGTCAGGATGGTCAGTATAGTGGGTGCTGTGGTATGTTGTACCTTCTAGGAGGGTCAGGATGGTCAGTATAGTGGGTGCTGTGGTATGTTGTACCTTCTAGGAGGGTCAGTATAGTGGATGGTCAGTTATATTGGGTGCTGTGGTATGTTGTACCTTCTAGGAGGGTCAGTTATAGTGGGTGCTGTGGTATGGTGTACCTTCTAGGAGGGTCAGTATAGTGTGTGCTGTGGTATGTTGTACCTTCTAGGAGGGTCAGTATAGTGGGTGCTGTGGTATGGTGTACCTTCTAGGAGGATCAGTATAGTGGGTGCTGTGGTATGTTGTACCTTCTAGGAGGATCAGTATAGTGGGTGCTGTGGTATGTTGTACCTTCTAGGAGGGTCAGTATAGTGGGTGCTGTGGTATGTTGTACCTTCTAGGAGGGTCAGTATAGTTAATGGTCAGTATAGTGGGTGCTGTGGTATGTTGTACCTTCTAGGAGGGTCAGTTATAGTGGGTGCTGTGGTATGGTGTACCTTCTAGGAGGGTCAGGTGGGTGCTGTGGGTGGTCAGTTATAGTGGGTGCTGTGGTATGTTGTACCTTCTAGGAGGGTCAGGATGGTGGGTGCTGTGGTATGTTGTACCTTCTAGGAGGGTCAGGATGGTCAGTATAGTGGGTGCTGTGGTATGTTGTACCTTCTAGGAGGGTCAGGATGGTGGGTGGTCAGTTATAGTGGGTGCTGTGGTAAGTTGTACCTTCTAGGAGGGTCAGTATAGTGGATGCTGTGGTATGTTGTACCTTCTAGGAGGGTCAGTATAGTGGGTGCTGTGGTATGTTGTACCTTCTAGGAGGGTCTGGATGGTCAGTATAGTGGGTGCTGTGGTATGTTGTACCTTCTAGGAGGGTCAGGATGGTCAGTATAGTGGGTGCTGTGGTATGTTGTACCTTCTAGGAGGGTCAGTATAGTGGATGGTCAGTTATATTGGGTGCTGTGGTATGTTGTACCTTCTAGGAGGGTCAGTTATAGTGGGTGCTGTGGTATGTTGTACCTTCTAGGAGGGTCAGTATAGTGGGTGCTGTGGTATGTTGTACCTTCTAGGAGGGTCAGTATAGTGGAGGGTCAGTATAGTGGGTGCTGTGGTATGTTGTACCTTCTAGGAGGGTCAGTATAGTGGGTGCTGTGGTATGTTGTACCTTCTAGGAGGGTCAGTATAGTGGATGGTCAGTATAGTGGGTGCTGTGGTATGTTGTACCTTCTAGGAGGGTCAGTATAGTGGGTGCTGTGGTATGTTGTACCTTCTAGGAGGGTCAGTATAGTGGATGCTGTGGTATGTTGTACCTTCTAGGAGGGTCAGGATGGTGGGTGCTGTGGTGGATGGTCAGTATAGTGGGTGCTGTGGTATGTTGTACCTTCTAGGAGGGTCAGTATAGTGGGTGCTGTGGTATGTTGTACCTTCTAGGAGGGTCAGGATGGTCAGTATAGTGGGTGCTGTGGTATGTTGTACCTTCTAGGAGGGTCAGGATGGTCAGTATAGTGGGTGCTGTGGTATGTTGTACCTTCTAGGAGGGTCAGTATAGTGGGTGCTGTGGTATGTTGTACCTTCTAGGAGGCTCAGTATAGTGGGTGATGTGGTATGTTGTACCTTCTAGGAGGGTCAGTATAGTGGGTGCTGTGGTATGTTGTACCTTCTAGGAGGGTCAGTATAGTGGGTGCTGTGGTATGTTGTACCTTCTAGGAGGATCAGTATAGTGGGTGCTGTGGTATGTTGTACCTTCTAGGAGGGTCAGTATAGTGGGTGGTCAGTTATATTGGGTGCTGTGGTATGTTGTACCTTCTAGGAGGGTCAGTTATAGTGGGTGCTGTGGTATGTTGTACCTTCTAGGAGGGTCAGGATGGTGGGTGGTCAGTTATAGTGGGTGCTGTGGTATGTTGTACCTTCTAGGAGGGTCAGGATGGTGGGTGCTGTGGTATGTTGTACCTTCTAGGAGGGTCAGGATGGTCAGTATAGTGGGTGCTGTGGTATGTTGTACCTTCTAGGAGGGAGTCAGGATGGTGGGTGGTCAGTTATAGTGGGTGCTGTGGTATGTTGTACCTTCTTCAGGAGGGTCAGTATAGTGGTGCTGTGGTATGTTGTACCTTCTAGGAGGGTCAGTATAGTGGATGCTGTGGTATGTTGTACCTTCTAGGAGGGTCTGGATGGTCAGTATAGTGGGTGCTGTGGTATGTTGTACCTTCTAGGAGGATCAGTATAGTGGGTGCTGTGGTATGTTGTACCTTCTAGGAGGGTCAGTATAGTGGGTGGTCAGTTATATTGGGTGCTGTGGTATGTTGTACCTTCTAGGAGGGTCAGTATAGTGGGTACTGTGGTATGTTGTACCTTCTAGGAGGGTCAGTATAGTGGGTGCTGTGGTATGTTGTACCTTCTAGGAGGGTCAGTATAGTGTGTGCTGTGGTATGTTGTACCTTCTAGGAGGGTCAGTATAGTGGGTGCTGTGGTATGGTGTACCTTCTAGGAGGATCAGTATAGTGGGTGCTGTGGTATGTTGTACCTTCTAGGAGGATCAGTATAGTGGGTGCTGTGGTATGTTGTACCTTCTAGGAGGGTCAGTATAGTGGGTGCTGTGGTATGTTGTACCTTCTAGGAGGGTCAGTATAGTGTGTGCTGTGGATGGTCAGTATAGTGGGTGCTGTGGTATGTTGTACCTTCTAGGAGGGTCAGTATAGTGGGTGCTGTGGTATGTTGTACCTTCTAGGAGGTCAGGATGGTCAGTATAGTGGGTGCTGTGGTATGTTGTACCTTCTAGGAGGGTCAGTATAGTGGGTGCTGTGGTATGTTGTACCTTCTAGGAGGGTCAGTATAGTGGATGGTCAGTATATTGGGTGCTGTGGTATGTTGTACCTTCTAGGAGGGTCAGTATAGTGGGTGCTGTGGTATGTTGTACCTTCTAGGAGGGTCAGGATGGTCAGTATAGTGGGTGCTGTGGTATGTTGTACCTTCTAGGAGGGTCAGGATGGTCAGTATAGTGGGTGCTGTGGTATGTTGTACCTTCTAGGAGGGTCAGTATAGTGGATGCTGTGGTGTGTTGTACCTTCTAGGAGGGTCAGTATAGTGGGTGCTGTGGTATGTTGTACCTTCTAGGAGGGTCAGTTATATTGGGTGCTGTGGTATGTTTTACCTTCTAGGAGGGTCAGTATAGTGGGTGCTGTGGTATGTTGTACCATCTAGGAGGGTCAGTATAGTGGATGCTGTGGTATGTTGTACCTTCTAGGAGGGTCAGGATGGTGGGTGCTGTGGTATGATGTACCTTCTAGGAGGGTCAGTATAGTGGGTGCTGTGGTATGATGTACCTTCTAGGAGGGTCAGGATGGTCAGTATAGTGGGTGCTGTGGTATGATGTACCTTCTAGGAGGGTCAGGATGGTCAGTATAGTGGGTGCTGTGGTATGTTGTACCTTCTAGGAGGGTCAGGATGGTCAGTATATGTCGGGTGCTGTGGTATGTTGTACCTTCTAGGAGGGTCAGGATGGTCAGTATAGTGGGTGCTGTGGTATGTTGTACCTTCTAGGAGGGTCAGGATGGTGGGTGGTCAGCTATGTCGGGTGCTGTGGTATGGTGTACCTTCTACAATTCCACGATACGGATTGAAACGAGTCTTTCAGGCCTAGTTCACAATCTGGTTGTACAGCTAATGTGCAGTGTACGACACACACACACACACACACACACAGTGTACAGACACACACACACACACACACACACACACACACACACACACACACACACACACACACACACACACAGTGTACAGACACACACACACAAGAAGAGACATTGATCAAAACGATGGGAGCTTTAATTGATAATAATCCGATCACTCAGGAGAAAGAACCTGGGGGTGTATTCATTATGAGTCTCAGAGAACCAGCTTCTACATGGTGTTACTGGGAACCAGGGGGTGTATTCATTATGAGTCTCAGAGAACCAGCCTTTACATGGTGTTACTGGGAACCAGGGGGTGTATTCATTATGAGTCTCAGAGAACCAGCTTCTACATGGTGTTACTGGGAACCAGGGGGTGTATTCATTATGAGTCTCAGAGAACCAGCCTTTACATGGTGTTACTGGGAACCACCTGTTGTTACTGGGGGTGTATTCATTATGAGTCTCAGAGAACCAGCCTTTACATGGTGTTACTGGGAACCAGGGGGTGTATTCATTATGAGTCTCAGAGAACCAGCCTTTACATGGTGTTACTGGGAACCAGCCTCTACATGGTGTTACTGGGAACCAGGGGGTGTATTCATTATGAGTCTCAGAGAACCAGCCTTTACATGGTGTTACTGGGAACCAGGGGGTGTATTCATTATGAGTCTCAGAGAACCAGCCTTTACATGGTGTTACTGGGAACCAGGGGGTGTATTCATTATGAGTCTCAGAGAACCAGCCTCTACATGGTGTTACTGGGAACCAGGGGGTGTATTCATTATGAGTCTCAGAGAACCAGCCTTTACCTGTTGTTACTGGGAACCAGGGGTGTATTCATTATGAGTCTCAGAGAACCAGCCTCTACATGGTGTTACTGGGGTGTATTCATATAACTGATCTGGGATCAGGTACCCAGGTCTTATTCATTATGAGTGATAGCTGATCTGGGATCAGGTACCCAGGTCTTATTCATTATGAGTGATAGAGGAGGATGGCTGATCTGGGATCAGGTACCCAGGTCTTATTCATTATGAGTGATAGAGGATAGCTGATCTGATTCAACTTCCACCTGATCAGGTACCCAGGTCTTATTCATTATGGCCAGTGACATAGCCTGGTTCCTCTCTAGGTTTCTTCCTAGGAGGATGGCTGATCTGGGATCAGGTCCCCAGTCTTATTCATTATTTAGTGATGCAGGAGGATAGCTGAAATAGAAATATAGATATATAACATCCTAGATGGGTTGGTGGGTTTACCCTGCCACCTTGAGCACTATACAGGAGTTAATATAGATCAGCCCTCCTGCCCTGAACCATAGATATATAACATCCTAGATGGGATAGGAATGCATAGAGAGAGATAGTGGTGTTATATTGGATCATCTAGAGAGATGGTTGTATTACCAGGACCCCCATCACAAAGCCCTGACCTCAATCACATAGAAAATGTGTGGCCAGAACTGAAAAAGTGTGTGCGAGCAAGGAGGCCTACAAACCTGAATCAGTTACACCAGCTCAGTCAGGAGGAATGGGCCAAAATGCAACCAACTTATTGTGGGAAGCTTGTGGAAGGCTACTCAAAACATTTGACCCAAGTTAAACAATTTAAAGGCAATGCTACCAAATACTAATTGAGTGTATGTAAACTTCTGACCCCCTGGGAATGTGATGAAAGAAATAAAAGCTGAAATAAATCATACTCTCCACTATTATTCTGACATTTCACATTCTTAAAATAAAGTGGTGATCCTAACTGACCTTAAACAGGTAATTTTTACAAGGATAAAATGTCAGGAATTATGTCAGGAGTTTAAATGTATTTGGCAAAGGTGTATGTAAACTTCTGACTTCAACTGTAAATACTGTAGAAGGGGAACTGACTTCAACTGTAAATACTGTAGAAGGGGAACTGACTTCAACTGTAACTACTGTAGAAGGGGAACTGACTTCAACTGTAACTACTGTAGAAGGGGAACTGACTTCAACTGTAACTACTGTAGAAGGGGAACTGACTTCAACTGTAAATACTGTAGAAGGGGCACTGACTTCAACTGTAACTACTGTAGAAGGGGAACTGACTTCAACTGTAACTACTGTAGAAGGGGAACTGACTTCAACTGTAACTACTGTAGAAGGGGAACTGACTTCAACTGTAAATACTGTAGAAGGGGAACTGACTTCAAACTGTAAAACTGTAAATCAACTGTAACTACTGAAGAAGGGGAACTGACTTCAACTGTAACTACTGTAGAAGGGGAACTGACTTCAACTGTAACTACTGTAGAAGGGGACTTGACTTCAACTGTAACTACTGTAGAAGGGGAACTGACTTCAACTGTAAATACTGTAGAAGGGGAACTGACTTCAACTGTAAATAGTGTAGAAGGGAACTGACTTCAAACTGACTAACTCAAACTGACTTCAACTGTAACTACTGTAGAAGGGGAACTGACTTCAACTGTAAATACTGTAGAAGGGGAACTGACTTCAACTGTAAATAGTGTAGAAGGGGAACTGACTTCAAACTGACTTCAACTGTAACTACTGTAGAAGGGGAACTGACTTCAACTGTAAATACTGTAGAAGGGGAACTGACTTCAACTGTAACTACTGTAGAAGGGGAACTGGCTTCAACTGTAAATACTGTAGAAGGGGAACTGGCTTCAACAACTGTAAATACTGTAGAAGGGGAACTGACTTCAACTGTAAATACTGTAGAAGGGGAACTGACTTCAACTGTAAATACTGTAGAAGGGGAACTGACTTCAACTGTAAATACTGTAGAAGGGGAACTGACTTCAACTGTAAATACTGTAGAAGGGGAACTGACTTCAACTGTAAATACTGTAGAAGGGGACTTCAAACTGACTTCAACTGTAACTACTGTAGAAGGGGAACTGACTTCAACTGTAAATACTGTAGAAGGGGAACTGACTTCAACTGTAAATACTGTAGAAGGGGAACTGACTTCAACTGTAAATACTGTAGAAGGGGAACTGACTTCAACTGTAAATACTGTAGAAGGGGAACTGACTTCAACTGTAAATACTGTAGAAGGGGAACTGACTTCAACTGTAAATAGTGTAGAAGGAGAACTGACTTCAAACTGACTTCAACTGTAACTACTGTAGAAGGGGAACTGACTTCAACTGTAAATACTGTAGAAGGGGAACTGACTTCAACTGTAACTACTGTAGAAGGGGAACTGACTTCAACTGTAAATAGTGTAGAAGGGGAACTGACTTCAACTGTAAATACTGTAGAAGGGGAACTGACTTCAACTGTAAATACTGTAGAAGGGGAACTGACTTCAACTGTAACTACTGTAGAAGGGGAACTGACTTCAACTGTAAATACTGTAGAAGGGGAACTGACTTCAACTGTAAATACTGTAGAAGGGGAACTGACTTCAACTGTAACTACTGTAGAAGGGGAACTGACTTCAACTGTAAATACTGTAGAAGGGGAACTGACTTCAACTGTAAATACTGTAGAAGAGGAACTGACTTCAAACTGACTTCAACTGTAAATACTGTAGAAGGGGAACTGACTTCAACTGTAAATACTGTAGAAGGGGAACTGACTTCAACTGTAACTACTGTAGAAGGGGAACTGACTTCAACTGTAACTACTGTAGAAGGGGAACTGACTTCAACTGTAACTACTGTAGAAGGGGAACTGACTTCAACTGTAACTACTGTAGAAGGGGAACTGACTTCAACTGTAACTACTGTAGAAGGGGAACTGACTTCAACTGTAACTACTGTAGAAGGGGAACTGACTTCAACTGTAAATACTGTAGAAGGGGAACTGACTTCAACTGTAACTACTGTAGAAGGGGAACTGACTTCAACTGTAAATACTGTAGAAGGGGAACTGACTTCAACTGTAAATACTGTAGAAGGGGAACTGACTTCAACTGTAACTACTGTAGAAGGGGAACTGACTTCAACTGTAAATACTGTAGAAGGGGAACTGACTTCAACTGTAAATACTGTAGAAGGGGAACTGACTTCAACTGTAAATACTGTAGAAGGGGAACTGACTTCAACTGTAACTACTGTAGAAGGGGAACTGACTTCAACTGTAACTACTGTAGAAGGGGAACTGACTTCAACTGTAACTACTGTAGAAGGGGAACTGACTTCAACTGTAAATACTGTAGAAGGGGAACTGACTTCAACTGTAACTACTGTAGAAGGGGAACTGACTTCAACTGTAACTACTGTAGAAGGGGAACTGACTTCAACTGTAAATAGTGTAGAAGGGGAACTGACTTCAAACTGACTTCAACTGTAACTACTGTAGAAGGGGAACTGACTTCAACTGTAAATACTGTAGAAGGGGAACTGACTTCAACTGTAAATAGTGTAGAAGGGGAACTGACTTCAACTGTAAATAGTGTAGAAGGGGAACTGACTTCAAACTGTAAATACTGTAGAAGGGGAACTGACTTCAACTGTAAATACTGTAGAAGGGGAACTGACTTCAACTGTAAATACTGTAGAAGGGGAACTGACTTCAACTGTAAATACTGTAGAAGGGGAACTGACTTCAACTGTAAATACTGTAGAAGGGGAACTGACTTCAACTGTAAATAGTGTAGAAGGGGAACTGACTTCAACTGTAAATACTGTAGAAGGGGAACTGACTTCAACTGTAACTACTGTAGAAGGGGAACTGACTTCAACTGTAACTACTGTAGAAGGGGAACTGACTTCAACTGTAACTACTGTAGAAGGGGAACTGACTTCAACTGTAACTACTGTAGAAGGGGAACTGACTTCAACTGTAAATACTGTAGAAGGGGAACTGACTTCAACTGTAAATACTGTAGAAGGGGAACTGACTTCAACTGTAAATACTGTAGAAGGGGAACTGACTTCAACTGTAACTACTGTAGAAGGGGAACTGACTTCAACTGTCAAAACTACTGTAGAAGGGGAACTGACTTCAACTGTAAATACTGTAGAAGGGGAACTGACTTCAACTGTAAATACTGTAGAAGGGGAACTGACTTCAACTGTAAATACTGTAGAAGGGGAACTGACTTCAACTGTAACTACTGTAGAAGGGGAACTGACTTCAACTGTAAATACTGTAGAAGGGGAACTGACTTCAACTGTAAATACTGTAGAAGGGGAACTGACTTCAACTGTAAATACTGTAGAAGGGGAACTGACTTCAACTGTAAATACTGTAGAAGGGGAACTGACTTCAACTGTAAATACTGTAGAAGGGGAACTGACTTCAACTGTAAATACTGTAGAAGGGGAACTGACTTCAACTGTAAATACTGTAGAAGGGGAACTGACTTCAACTGTAAATACTGTAGAAGGGGAACTGACTTCAACTGTAACTACTGTAGAAGGGGAACTGACTTCAACTGTAACTACTGTAGAAGGGGAACTGACTTCAACTGTAAATACTGTAGAAGGGGAACTGACTTCAACTGTAAATACTGTAGAAGGGGAACTGACTTCAACTGTAAATACTGTAGAAGGGGAACTGGCTTCAACTGTAAATACTGTAGAAGGGGAACTGACTTCAACTGTAAATACTGTAGAAGGGGAACTGACTTCAACTGTAAATACTGTAGAAGGGGAACTGACTTCAACTGTAAATACTGTAGAAGGGGAACTGACTTCAACTGTAAATACTGTAGAAGGGGAACTGACTTCAACTGTAAATACTGTAGAAGGGGAACTGACTTCAACTGTAAATACTGTAGAAGGGGAACTGACTTCAACTGTAAATACTGTAGAAGGGGAACTGACTTCAACTGTAAATACTGTAGAAGGGGAACTGACTTCAACTGTAAAGAAGAAGGGGCACTGACTTCAACTGTAACTACTGTAGAAGGGGAACTGACTTCAACTGTAAATACTGTAGAAGGGGAACTGACTTCAACTGTAAATACTGTAGAAGGGGAACTGACTTCAACTGTAAATACTGTAGAAGGGGAACTGACTTCAACTGTAAATACTGTAGAAGGGGAACTGACTTCAACTGTAAATACTGTAGAAGGGGAACTGACTTCAACTGTAAATACTGTAGAAGGGGAACTGACTTCAACTGTAAATACTGTAGAAGGGGAACTGACTTCAACTGTAACTACTGTAGAAGGGGAACTGACTTCAACTGTAAACTACTGTAGAAGGGGAACTGACTTCAACTGTAAATACTGTAGAAGGGGAACTGACTTCAACTGTAAATACTGTAGAAGGGGAACTGACTTCAACTGTAAATACTGTAGAAGGGGAACTGACTTCAACTGTAACTACTGTAGAAGGGGAACTGACTTCAACTGTAAATACTGTAGAAGGGGAACTGACTTCAACTGTAAATACTGTAGAAGGGGAACTGACTTCAACTGTAAATACTGTAGAAGGGGAACTGACTTCAACTGTAAATACTGTAGAAGGGGAACTGACTTCAACTGTAACTACTGTAGAAGGGGAACTGACTTCAACTGTAAATACTGTAGAAGGGGAATTGACTTCAACTGTAAATACTGTAGAAGGGGAACTGACTTCAACTGTAAATACTGTAGAAGGGGAACTGACTTCAAACTGACTTCAACTGTAAATACTGTAGAAGGGGAACTGACTTCAACTGTAACTACTGTAGAAGGGGAACTGACTTCAACTGTAAATACTGTAGAAGGGGACTGGCTTCTCAAAACATCATCATCACGGACCTCTTTCTGGTGACATCAACGTATATTTATCTCTTCAGACTTTTAATCAATTTATGAATGGATCAATATATTGACAGAAACCTCTCCTTTAATGGATTGACAGGATGTAGTCTCTAGAACGGTCAGGTCTCTGAAACCTCTCCTTTAATAGATTAACAGAAACCTCTCCTTTAATAGATTGACAGGATGTAGTCTCTAGATAACAGGTGAAACCTCTCCTTTAATGGAACAGGATGTAGTCTCTAGTCTCTGAAACCTCTCCTTTAATGATAGAAATTGATTAACAGGATGTAGTCTCTAGAACGGTCAGGTCCTGAAACCTCTCCTTTAATAGATTGACAGAAACCTCTCCTTTAATAGATTGACAGAAACCTCTCCTTTAATATATTGACAGAAACCTCTCCTTTAATAGATTAACAGGATGTAGTCTCTAGAACAGTGATAACAGGTCCCTGAAACCTCTCCTTTAATAGATTAACAGGATGTAGTCTCTAGAACGGTGATAACAGGTCCCTGAAATCTCTCCTTTAATAGATTGACAGAAACCTCTCCTTTAATAGATTGACAGAAACCTCTCCTTTAATAGATTGACAGAAACCTCTCCTTTAATAGATTGACAGAAACCTCTCCTTTAATAGATTGACAGAAACCTCTCCTTTAATATATTGACAGAAACCTCTCCTTTAATAGATTGACAGGATGTAGTCTCTAGAACGGTGATAACAGGTCAACCTCTCCTTTTAATAAAACAGAATGAGTCCTTCAAAGAGTTACCCCCCCAACCCACACACACACAATCCCCCCAACCCACACACACATCTCTCTCTCACACACACACACACACACACACACACACACATACACAAACATTTGTACTGTACATGAAAGCTTTGCCAAAATGTATGACATATGCACTCTACCCCCATCCCTCTGCATGTTATCTCCTAGGTATCCTCTGATGAGGAACACCCCCCCCCATGTTATCTCTAGGTATCCTCTGAGGAACACCCCCCCATGTTATCTCCTAGGTATCCTCTGATGAGGAACAACCCCCCCTCTTATCTCCTAGGTATCCTCTGATGAGGAACAACCCCCCATGTTATCTCCTAGGTTTCCTCTGTTTGATGAGGAACAACCCCCCATGTTATCTCCTAGGTATCCTCTGATGAGGAACACCCCCATGTTATCTCCTAGGTATCCTCTGATGAGGAACACCCCCATGTTATCTCCTAGGTATCCTCTGATGAGGAACAACCCCCCATGTTATCTCCTAGGTATCCTCTGATGAGGAACAACCCCCCCCATGTTACCTCCTAGGTATCCTCTGATGAGGAACAACCCCCCCCATGTTATCTCCTAGGTATCCTCTGATGAGGAACAACACCCCCCCATGTTATCTCCTAGGTATCCTCTGATGAGGAACACCCCCATGTTATCTCCTAGGTATCCTCTGATGAGGAACAACCCCCCCCATGTTATCTCCTAGGTATCCTCTGATGAGGAACAACCCCCCATGTTACCTCCTAGGTATCCTCTGATGAGGAACAACCCCCCCCATGTTACCTCCTAGGTATCCTCTGATGAGGAACAACACCCCCCCCCTCTTATCTCCTAGGTTTCCTCTGTTTGATGAGGAACAGGTTTTCGTCCGTGGGGAACATCTTCTCCTCCTTAGCAGCCTTCCTGTCTCTCCCGTTCTCTCTCCTCTTCTTCTTCCTCGCTCCCTTCTTCGCCGCCCCAAACAGACGGTCGGGGGTGTGGGAGGCGGGGCCCTTGGGATGGAAGGTAGGAGGGGCTCCGGCCGAGGGGGGAGGGCCCTTGGGCCCCTTCTTCTTTCTCTTCTTGGTGGAGGGGCCTTCTCCTCGGGGAAGTCAAGAGACTCGTCTGCGGCGGCGACCATTTTGTTTTTGGCCGGTTTCCGTTGTTTCTTCTTCTGCCTTTCCTGACTCCCGGCTGGTTCCTGTCAGCCATGTTGGATTTGGGCGTGGCTGAAGCTGTGGGTTAGGGAGAGGTGGGGAGGAGGGAAGGAGAGGTGGGGAGGAGGGAAGGAGATGTGGGGAGGAGGGAAGGAGAGGTAGGGAGAGGAGGGAAGGAGAGGTGGGGGAGGAGGGAAGGAGATGTGGGGAGGAGGGAAGGAGCGGTGGGGAGGAGGGAAGGAGCGGTGGGGAGGAGGGAAGGAGACGTGGGGGGAGGGAAGGAGAGGTGGGGAGAGGAGGGGAGAGAGGTAGGGAGATGAGGTGGGGAGAGGGGGGGAGGAGGGAAGGAGAGGTGGGGAGGAGGGAAGGAGAGGTGGGGAGGAGGGAAGGAGGTGGGGGGAGGGAAGGAGAGGTGGGGGGAGGGAAGGGAAGGAGAGGTGGGGGAGGAGGGAAGGAGAGGTGGGGAGGAGGGAAGGAGAGGTGGGGAGGAGGGAGGAGAGGTGGGGAGGAGGGAAGGAGAGGTAGGGGGAGGAGGGAAGGAGAGGTGGGGAGGAGGGAAGGGAGGTGGGGAGGAGAGGTGGGGGAGGAGGGGAGGAGAGGTGGGGAGAGGAGGGGAGGAGAGGTGGGGAGGAGGGAAGGAGAGGTGGGGGAGGAGGGAAGGAGAGGTGGGGAGGAGGGAAGGAGAGGTGGGGGAGGAGGGAAGGAGAGGTGGGGGAGGAGGGAAGGAGAGGTGGGGGGAGGAGGGAAGGAGAGGTGGGGAGAGGAGGGAAGGAGAGGTGGGGAGGAGAGGAGGGGAGGAGAGGTGGGGGAGGAGGGGGAGAGGAGGGGGGGAGAGAGGTGGGGGAGGAGAGGTGGGGAGGAGGGAAGGAGAGGTGGGGAGAGGAGGGAAGGAGAGGTGGGGAGGAGGGTGGGGGAGAGGTGGGGAGGAGGGAAGGGAGGTGGGGGAGGAGGGAAGGAGAGGTGGGGAGAGGAGGGAAGGAGAGGTGGGGAGGAGGGAAGGAGATGGGGGGAGGAGGGAAGGAGATGTGGGGGGAGGAGGGAAGGAGATGTGGGGAGGAGGGAAGGAGATGTGGGGAGGAGGGAAGGAGATGTGGGGAGGAGGGAAGGAGATGTGGGGAGGAGGGAAGGAGATGTGGGGAGGAGGGAAGGAGATGTGGGGAGGAGGGAAGGAGAGGTGGGGAGGAGGGAAGGAGAGGTGGGGAGGAGGGAAGGAGAGGTGGGGAGGAGGGAAGGAGAGGTGGGGGAGGAGGGAAGGAGAGGTGGGGAGGAGGGAAGGAGAGGTGGGGAGGGGGAAGGAGAGGTGGGGAGGAGGGAAGGAGAGGTGGGGAGGAGGGAAGGAGAGGTGGGGAGGAGGGAAGGAGAGGTGGGGAGGAGGGAAGGAGAGGTGGGGAGGAGGGAAGGAGAGGTGGGGAGGAGGGAAGGAGAGGTGGGGAGGAGGGAAGGAGAGGTGGGGAGGGGGAAGGAGAGGTGGGGAGGAGGGAAGGAGAGGTGGGGAGGAGGGAAGGAGAGGTGGGGAGGAGGGAAGGAGAGGTGGGGAGGAGGGAAGGAGAGGTGGGGAGGAGGGAAGGAGAGGTGGGGAGGAGGGAAGGAGAGGTGGGGAGGAGGGAAGGAGAGGTGGGGAGGAGGGAAGGAGAGGTGGGGAGGAGGGAAGGAGAGGTGGGGAGGAGGGAAGGAGAGGTGGGGAGGAGGGAAGGAGAGGTGGGGAGGAGGGAAGGAGAGGTGGGGGGAGGGGAAGGAGAGGTGGGGAGGAGGGAAGGAGAGGTGGGGAGGAGGGAAGGAGAGGTGGGGAGGAGGGAAGGAGAGGTGGGGAGGAGGGAAGGAGAGGTGGGGAGGAGGGAAGGAGAGGTGGGGAGGAGGGAAGGAGATGTGGGGAGGAGGGAAGGAGAGGTGGGGAGGAGGGAAGGAGATGTGGGGAGGAGGGAAGGAGATGTGGGGAGGAGGGAAGGAGAGGTGGGGGGAGAGGAGGGAAGGAGACGTGGGGAGGAGGGAAGGAGAGGTGGGGAGGAGGGAAGGAGAGGAGGGAAGGAGAGGTGGGGAGGAGGGAAGGAGAAGAGGGGAGGAGAGGTGGGGAGGAGAGGAGGGGAGGAAAGAAAATGAGAGAAGGAGGGAAGGAGAGGTGGGGAGGAGGGAAGGAGAGGAGGGGGGAGGAGAGGTGGGGAGGAGAGGAGGGGAGGAAAGAAAAGGAGAGAAGGAGGGAAGGAGAGGTGGGGAGGAGAGGTGGGGAGGAGAGGTCTGATTAAAGCAGCCGATAGCAAATCAAACAGATCCTAGAGCAGATCCCAGAGCAGACTAACAGATCCCAGAGCAGACTAACAGATCCCAGAGCAGACTAACAGATCCTAAAGCAGATCCCAGAGCAGACTAACAGATCCCAGAGCAGACTAACAGATCCCAGAGCAGATCCCAGAGCAGACTAACAGATCCCAGAGCAGACTAACAGATCCAGAGCAGAGATCCCAGACTAACAGATCCCAGAGCAGACTAACAGATCCCAGAGCAGACTAACAAGCAGATCCCAGAGCAGACTAACAGATCCCAGAGCAGACTAACAGATCCCAGAGCAGACTAACAGATCCTAGAGCAGACTAACAGATCCCAGAGCAGACTAACAGATCCCAGAGAGCAGACTAACAGATCCCAGAGCAGACTAACAGATCCCAGAGCAGACTAACAGATCCCAGAGCAGACTAACAGATCCCAGAGCAGACTAACAGATCCCAGAGCAGACTAACAGATCCCAGAGCAGACTAACAGATCCCAGAGCAGACTAACAGATCCCAGAGCAGACTAACAGATCCCAGAGCAGACTAACATCCCAGAGCAGACTAACAGATCCTAGAGCAGACTAACAGATCCCAGAGCAGACTAACAGATCCCAGAGCAGACTAACAGATCCCAGAGCAGACTAAAATCCCATTACGGTCCACATGAATACAAGTAGAAGATGGTACCTGGAGTGAAGCGCTTCCCCTCTCTGCTCTCCTTTAGTTTGCGTTTAGGAGTCCAGGGTTTCTCCTGGCCACCGCTGAACCTGATGTGGGTACGGCTAGGAGTAGCACTATGGTAGGGTTTAGGGGGGTAGTTCTGGTACGGCCTGTAGCTCGGGTTAGAGTCGGTTCTCTGGCGTTTGCCCGGCGGATCGTCTCGGGCGTCACCGTCTGGTGAGACCTGACACGGGAACAGGCCTGCATCCTTCAACTCTACAGAGAGAGAGAGAGAGAGATGGAGGGATGGAGAGAGAGAGAGATGGAGAGAGAGGGATGGATGGATGGAGAGAGAGGGATGGAGAGAGAGACAGAGGGATGGAGAGAGAGAGGGATGAGAGAGAGAGAGAGAGGGGGAGGGATGGAGGGATGGAGGGAGAGAGGGATGGATGGATGGAGAGGGATGAGAGAGAGACAGAGGGATGGAGAGAGAGAGGGATGGAGAGAGAGAGAGAGGGGGAGGGATGGAGAGAGAGGGATGGAGAGAGAGGGATGGAGAGAGAGACAGAGGGATGGAGAGAGAGAGGGATGAGAGAGAGAGAGAGAGAGAGAGGGGGAGGGATGGAGAGAGAGGGAGGGATGGAGAGAGAGGGATGAGAGAGAGAGGGAGGGATGGAGTGGTAGGGAGAGAGAGATGGAGGGGGAAAGAGGGAGGGATGGTGATTAATTCACTGTATCTTGTTAATCTTCCCATCACTACATTAGTCAACAATTACCCCTCTATCTGTCTGCACTGAGTTCAGTGTGTAACTGAGGTGTCTGTACTGACTGAGTTTAGTGTGTAATGAGGTGTCTGCGCTGAGTTTAGTGTGTAATGAGGTGTCTGTGCTGAGTTTAGTGTGTAATGAGGTGTCTGTGCTGAGTTTAGTGAGTAATGAGGTGTCTGTCTGAGTTTGTAATGACTGAGTTTAGTGTGTAATGAGGTGTCTGTGCTGAGTTTAGTGTGTAATGAGGTGTCTGTGCTGAGTTTAGTGTGTAATGAGGTGTCTGTGCTGAGTTTAGTGTGTAATGAGGTGTCTGACTGAGTTTAGTGTGTAATGAGGTGTCTGTGCTGAGTTTAGTGTGTAATGAGGTGTCCCACTGAGTTTAGTGTGTAATGAGGTGTCTGACTGAGTTTAGTGTGTAATGAGGTGTCTGTACTGAGTTTAGTGTGTAATGAGGTGTCTGTGCTGAGTTTAGTGTGTAATGAGGTGTCTGTACTGAGTTTAGTGTGTAATGAGGTGTCTGTGCTGAGTTTAGTGTGTAATGAGGTGTCTGTACTGAGTTTAGTGTGTAATGAGGTGTCTGTGCTGAGTTTAGTGTGTAATGAGGTGTCTGTACTGAGTTTAGTGTGTAATGAGGTGTCTGTGCTGAGTTTAGTGTGTAATGAGGTGTCTGTGCTGAGTTTAGTGTGTAATGAGGTGTCTGTGCTGAGTTTAGTGTGTAATGAGGTGTCTGTGCTGAGTTTAGTGTGTAATGAGGTGTCTGTGCTGAGTTTAGTGTAATGAGGTGTCTGTACTGAGTTTAGTGTGTAATGAGGTGTCTGTACTGAGTTTAGTGTGTAATGAGGTGTCTGTGCTGAGTTTAGTGTGTAATGAGGTGTCTGTGCTGAGTTTAGTGTGTAATGAGGTGTCTGTGCTGAGTTTAGTGTGTAATGAGGTGTCTGTGCTGAGTTTAGTGTGTAATGAGGTGTCTGTGCTGAGTTTAGTGTGTAATGAGGTGTCTGTGCTGAGTTTAGGAATAATGAGGTGTCTGTACTGAGTTTAGTGTGTAATGAGGTGTCTGTACTGAGTTTAGTGTGTAATGAGGTGTCTGTGCTGAGTTTAGTGTGTAATGAGGTGTCTGTGCTGAGTTTAGTGTGTAATGAGGTGTCTGTACTGAGTTTAGTGTGTAATGAGGTGTCTGTGCTGAGTTTAGTGTGTAATGAGGTGTCTGTGCTGAGTTTAGTGTGTAATGAGGTGTCTGTGCTGAGTTTAGTGTGTAATGAGGTGTCTGTGCTGAGTTTAGTGTGTAATGAGGTGTCTGTGCTGAGTTTAGTGTGTAATGAGGTGTCTGTGCTGAGTTTAGTGTGTAATGAGGTGTCTGTACTGAGTTTAGTGTGTAATGAGGTGTCTGTACTGAGTTTAGTGTGTAATGAGGTGTCTGTGCTGAGTTTAGTGTGTAATGAGGTGTCTGTACTGAGTTTAGTGTGTAATGAGGTGTCTGTGCTGAGTTTAGTGTGTAATGAGGTGAGGTGTCTGTCTGTGTTGAGTTTAGTGTGTAATGAGGTGTCTGTGCTGAGTTTAGTGTGTAATGAGGTGTCTGTGCTGAGTTTAGTGTGTAATGAGGTGTCTGTGCTGAGTTTAGTGTGTAATGAGGTGTCTGTACTGAGTTTAGTGTGTAATGAGGTGTCTGTGCTGAGTTTAGTGTGTAATGAGGTGTCTGTGCTGAGTTTAGTGTGTAATGAGGTGTCTGTGCTGAGTTTAGTGTGTAATGAGGTGTCTGTGCTGAGTTTAGTGTGTAATGAGGTGTCTGTGCTGAGTTTAGTGTGTAATGAGGTGTCTGTACTGAGTTTAGTGTGTAATGAGGTGTCTGTGCTGAGTTTAGTGTGTAATGAGGTGTCTGTACTGAGTTTAGTGTGTAATGAGGTGTCTGTGCTGAGTTTAGTGTGTAATGAGGTGTCTGTGCTGAGTTTAGTGTGTAATGAGGTGTCTGTGCTGAGTTTAGTGTGTAATGAGGTGTCTGTGCTGAGTTTAGTGTGTAATGAGGTGTCTGTACTGAGTTTAGTGTGTAATGAGGTGTCTGTGCTGAGTTTAGTGTGTAATGAGGTGTCTGTGCTGAGTATAGTGTGTAATGAGGTGTCTGTGCTGAGTTTAGTGTGTAATGAGGTGTCTGTGTTGAGTTTAGTGTGTAATGAGGTGTCTGTGCTGAGTTTAGTGTGTAATGAGGTGTGTGTGCTGAGTTTAGTGTGTAATGAGGTGTCTGTACTGAGTTTAGTGTGTAATGAGGTGTCTGTGCTGAGTTTAGTGTGTAATGAGGTGTCTGTGCTGAGTTTAGTGTGTAATGAGGTGTCTGTGCTGAGTTTAGTGTGTAATGAGGTGTCTGTGCTGAGTTTAGTGTGTAATGAGGTGTCTGTGCTGAGTTTAGTGTGTAATGAGGTGTCTGTGCTGAGTTTAGTGAATAATGAGGTGTCTGTACTGAGTTTAGTGTGTAATGAGGTGTCTGTACTGAGTTTAGTGTGTAATGAGGTGTCTGTGTTGAGTTTAGTGTGTAATGAGGTGTCTGTGCTGAGTTTAGTGTGTAATGAGGTGTCTGTACTGAGTTTAGTGTGTAATGAGGTGTCTGTGCTGAGTTTAGTGTGTAATGAGGTGTCTGTACTGAGTTTAGTGTGTAATGAGGTGTCTGTGTTGAGTTTAGTGTGTAATGAGGTGTCTGTGCTGAGTTTAGTGTGTAATGAGGTGTCTGTGCTGAGTTTAGTGTGTAATGAGGTGTCTGTGCTGAGTTTAGTGTGTAATGAGGTGTCTGTGCTGAGTTTAGTGTGTAATGAGGTGTCTGTGCTGAGTTTAGTGTGTAATGAGGTGTCTGTACTGAGTTTAGTGTGTAATGAGGTGTCTGTACTGAGTTTAGTGTGTAATGAGGTGTCTGTGCTGAGTTTAGTGTGTAATGAGGTGTCTGTACTGAGTTTAGTGTGTAATGAGGTGTCTGTGCTGAGTTTAGTGTGTAATGAGGTGTCTATACTGAGTTTAGTGTGTAATGAGGTGTCTGTGTTGTTTAGTGTGTAATGAGGTGTCTGTGCTGAGTTTAGTGTGTAATGAGGTGTCTGTACTGAGTTTAGTGTGTAATGAGGTGTCTGTGCTGAGTTTAGTGTGTAATGAGGTGTCTGTACTGAGTTTAGTGTGTAATGAGGTGTCTGTGCTGAGTTTAGTGTGTAATGAGGTGTCTGTGCTGAGTTTAGTGTGTAATGAGGTGTCTGTGCTGAGTTTAGTGTGTAATGAGGTGTCTGTACTGAGTTTAGTGTGTAATGAGGTGTCTGTGCTGAGTTTAGTGAATAATGAGGTGTCTGTACTGAGTTTAGTGTGTAATGAGGTGTCTGTGCTGAGTTTAGTGTGTAATGAGGTGTCTGCTGAGTTTAGTGTGTAATGAGGTGTCTGTGCTGAGTTTAGTGTGTAATGAGGTGTCTGTACTGAGTTTAGTGTGTAATGAGGTGTCTGTGCTGAGTTTAGTGAATAATGAGGTGTCTGTACTGAGTTTAGTGTGTAATGAGGTGTCTGTGCTGAGTTTAGTGTGTAATGAGGTGTCTGTACTGAGTTTAGTGTGTAATGAGGTGTCTGTGCTGAGTTTAGTGTATAATGAGGTGTCTGTGCTGAGTTTAGTGTGTAATGAGGTGTCTGTACTGAGTTTAGTGTGTAATGAGGTGTCTGTACTGAGTTTAGTGTGTAATGAGGTGTCTGTGCTGAGTTTAGTGTGTAATGAGGTGTCTGTACTGATTTTAGTGTGTAATGAGGTGTCTGTGCTGAGTTTAGTGTGTAATGAGGTGTCTGTGCTGAGTTTAGTGTGTAATGAGGTGTCTGTGCTGAGTTTAGTGTGTAATGAGGTGTCTGTGCTGAGTTTAGTGTGTAATGAGGTGTCTGTGCTGAGTTTAGTGTGTAATGAGGTGTCTGTACTGAGTTTAGTGTGTAATGAGGTGTCTGTGCTGAGTTTAGTGAATAATGAGGTGTCTGTACTGAGTTTAGTGAATAATGAGGTGTCTGTGCTGAGTTTAGTGTGTAATGAGGTGTCTGTGCTGAGTTTAGTGTGTAATGAGGTGTCTGTGCTGAGTTTAGTGTGTAATGAGGTGTCTGTGCTGAGTTTAGTGTGTAATGAGGTGTCTGTGCTGAGTTTAGTGTGTAATGAGGTGTCTGTGCTGAGTTTAGTGAATAATGAGGTGTCTGTGCTGAGTTTAGTGTGTAATGAGGTGTCTGTGCTGAGTTTAGTGTGTAATGAGGTGTCTGTACTGAGTTTAGTGTGTAATGAGGTGTCTGTGCTGAGTTTAGTGTGTAATGAGGTGTCTGTGCTGAGTTTAGTGTGTAATGAGGTGTCTGTGCTGAGTTTAGTGTGTAATGAGGTGTCTGTGCTGAGTTTAGTGTGTAATGAGGTGTCTGTACTGAGTTTAGTGTGTAATGAGGTGTCTGTGCTGAGTTTAGTGTGTAATGAGGTGTCTGTGCTGAGTTTAGTGTGTAATGAGGTGTCTGTGCTGAGTTTAGTGTGTAATGAGTGTGTGTGTGTGTTGAGGTGTGTGTGTGTGTGTGTGATGAGTGTGTGTGTGTGTTTGGTGTGTGTGTTGTGTGTGTGTGTGTGTGTGTGTATTGAAGTGTGTGTGTTGAGTGTGTGTGTGTGTGTGTGTGTGTGTGTGTGTGTGTGTGTGTGTGTGTGTGTATTGAAGTGTGTGTGTGTGTGTGTGTATTGAGGTGTGTTTGTGTGTGTGTTGAGGTGTGTTTGTGTGTGTATTGAAGTGTGTGTGTGTGTGTATTGAGGTGTGTTTGTGTGTGTGTGTGTGTGTGTGTGTGTGTGTGTGTGTGTGTGTGTGTGTGTGTGTGTGTGTGTGTGTGTACCTTGAACTCTGAGCTGAGCTCGGTAATCTCGGTTGTGGATCGAAAGGCGAGAGTCATATTGGTTGATGAAGGGAGAGTTGGGGGGGAAACACCCAAACATCCTCCTCACTGAGCAGTCCACACACACACACACACACACACACACACACACACACACACACACACAGAGACACAAACACACACACACACAGTGACACACAGACACACAGTTAATATCCAGGCCAGTTCAGACAGTATTGTAGAGAGATGAATCAGGGAGTACTTCCCAAAATGGCCCCCTATTCCCTACATAGTGCACTACTTTTGACCAGAGGCCCTATGGGTAGTGCACTGTCTAGGGGATAGGGGACAGAGCGGACAGATACTCACAAATCCAAAATGTCCCCTGAGAGAGCAGTTATAACAGCAGGGGTTGGTCCTGGCGCTGTCCTCTCCTTCTACCACCAGTACAGGACCTGACTTAGTCTGGGGGGGAGAGAGGAGAGATACAGGACCTGACTTAGTCTGGGAGGGAGAGAGATACAGGACCTGACTTAGTCTGGGGGGGGGGGTGGAGGAGAGATACAGGACCTGACTTAGTCTGGGGGGGGGGGAGAGATACAGGACCTGACTTAGTCTGGGGGAGAGATACAGGACCTGACTTAGTCTGGGGGAGAGATACAGGACCTGACTTAGTCTGGGGGAGAGAATACAGGACCTGACTTAGTCTGGGGGGAGGAGAGATACAGGACCTGACTTAGTCAGGACCTGACTTAGTCTGGGGGAGAGATACAGGACCTGACTTAGTCTGGGGGGAGGAGAGATACAGGACCTGACTTAGTCTGGGGGGGAGAGGAGAGATACAGGACCTGACTTAGTCTGGGGGGGGAGAGATACAGGACCTGACTTAGTCTGGGGGGAGAGGAGAGATACAGGACCTGACTTAGTCTGGGGGGGAGAGGAGAGATACAGGACCTGACTTAGTCTGGGGGGGAGGAGAGATACAGGACCTGACTTAGTCTGGGGGGGGAGGAGAGATACAGGACCTGACTTAGTCTGGGGGGAGAGGAGAGATACAGGACCTGACTTAGTCTGGGGGGAGAGAGGAGAGATACAGGACCTGACTTAGTCTGGGGGGGAGAGATACAGGACCTGACTTAGTCTGGGGGGGAAGAGAGATACAGGACCTGACTTAGTCTGGGGGGAGAAGAGAGATACAGGACCTGACTTAGTCTGGGGGGGAGAGATACAGGACCTGACTTAGTCTGGGGGGGAGGAGAGATACAGGACCTGACTTAGTCTGGGGGGGGGGAGAGATACAGGACCTGACTTAGTCTGGGGGTTGAGAGGAGAGATACAGGACCTGACTTAGTCTGGGGGGGAGAGGAGAGACCCAGGACCTGACTTAGTCTGGGGGGAAGAGAGAGAGAGGAGAGATACAGGATACATTTTGTTTTTTGCAGACTTTTCTTTTTATATTAAAAGGTATTTCCGGCGACTGAGCCTCAACTTTTAATTTTCCCCCAAACCAACCTTGTCAGGATGGCGGTAAACTTCTTCCCGCGGTTTATTTAGTATGAAGCTGAGGCGGCATCGGCTCACACTTACGCTCTACAACTCGTTGCTAGGCAGCGGCCGTTACCTCCGGCCTCCTGGCGGTCGTACACTCTCAGAGCCCCGCCACATGAACTGTTTCTAAACCACAACTGAATTCACACCCCCCATAGATAATGACAAGCGGGAATAAATATCACTGAATGATGAAAACATTGGAATAAAGTTAGCTGACGCAAAAATGGAAAAACATTCAATTGTTGTTCGAAACTCCCAAAGTCATCCAACGTCATAATACTGAAGCCAAGCGTGGTCAACTATTTCAGCATCGGCTCTGAGACAAGCGTGGTCAACTATTTCAGCATCGCCTGAGACAAGCGTGGTCAACTATTTCAGCACTGCTCTGAGACAAGGGTGGTCAACTATTTCAGCACCGCTCTGAGACAAGCGTGGTCAACTATTTCAGCACTGCTCTGAGACAAGGGTGGTCAACTATTTCAGCACTGCTCTGAGACAAGGGTGGTCAACTATTTCAGCACTGCTGAGACAAGCGTGGTCAACTATTTCAGCACTGCTCTGAGACAAGGGTGGTCAACTATTTCAGCACTGCTCTGAGAGAAGGGTGGTCAACTATTTCAGCACTGCTCTGAGACAAGGGTGGTCAACTATTTCAGCACTGCTCTGAGACAAGGGTGGTCAACTATTTCAGCACTGCTCTGAGAGAAGCGTGGTCAACTATTTCAGCACTGCTCTGAGAGAAGCGTGGTCAACTATTTCACACTGCTCTGAGACAAGGGTGGTCAACTATTTCACACTACTCTGATTCCCCACAGGTCTCATAAACCTAATATATCAAAGCCCCTCCCTATTCTCTCCCCCCCATCCCTCCCTCCCCTCTCGATTCTCTCCCCCTCTCCTCATCCCTCCCTATTCTCTCCATTCTCTCTCTGATGGTGTGATTGCAAATCATATCCTCCCAATGCACCGTTATCTATTAAATATAGCTCTCCTTCCATCCTCTCATCCCTCCCTCCCTCCATCCTCTCCTCATCCCTCCTCCTCCTCCTCCCTTCCCCTCCTCCCCCTCTCCTCATCCCTCCCTCCCTTCCCGTCATCCCCCTCCTCTCTCTCTGCTTCATACCCCCCCATCTCCCCCCCCTCCCTCTCTCATCTCCTCCCCCTCCCCCTCTCTCTCTCTCCCCCTCCCCTCCTCTCCCCTCATCTCCTCCCCCCTCCCCTCCTCTCTCTCTCTCTCATCTCCTCCCTCCTCCCCCTCCCCTCCTCCCTCATATCCCCCATCTCCTCCCCTCCTCCCTCTCTCATCTCCTCCCCTCCTCCCTCATCTCACCCCCCATCTCCACACCCTGGTTTTCTCCCTCCCTCTCTTTTCCACTTGAGTAGTTTCAGGACAGAGAGGATGAATGCTATTAGAGAGGCATGGCATTATCAGGTCATACCGGCCGGCCGGCTGGCCCCATCTCCATCACAAAGACACACACACAAACACACACACTCTTTAGGAGATCACAGCCCCATGTCCCGACCCCCTTCACCCCATCCAGCTCATCTCTCATGTAAATTGGCTGTAGGTCTCTTTCTCTCTTCTCTTGCTCTCCCGCTCTGTCAACCTCTCCTCCTCTCTCTGTGTTTTTCCCCCCTCTCTCTCTGTCTCTCTCCCTCTTTGTCTCTCCCCCTCTCTCTCTCTCTCTGTCTCTCTCTGTGTCTCTCTCTGTCTCTCCCTCTTTGTCTCTCCCTCTCTCTGTCTCTCTCTGTCTCTCTCTCTCTCTCTGTCTCTCTCTCTCTCTGTGTCTCCCTCTCTGTCTCTCTCTCTCTCTCCTACTCTCTCTCTGTGTCTCTCTCTCTCTCTCTCTCCTCTCTCTCTCTCTACTCTCTCTCTCTGTCTCTCTCTCTGTCTCTCTCTCTCTGTCTCCTACTCTTTCGCTGTCTCTCTCTCTCTCTCCTCTCTCTCTCTCTCTCTCTCTCTCTCTCTGTCTCTCTCTCTCTGTCTCCCTCTGTCTCTCTCTCTCTGTCTCTCTCTCTCTCTCTCTCTCTCTCTCTCTCTCTCTCTCTCTCTCTCTCTCCTCTCTCTCTCTCTCTCTCTCTCTCCCTCTCTCTCCGTCTCTCTCTCTCTGTCTCTCTCTGTCTCTCTCTCTCTCTCTCTCTCTCTCTCTCCTCTCTCTCTCTCTCTCTCTCTCTGTCTCTCTCTCTCTCTCTCTCTCTCTCTCTCTCTCTCTCTCTCTCTCTCTCTCTCTCTCCTGTCTCTCTCTGTCTCTCTCCCTGTCTGTCTCCCTCTCTCTCCTCTCTCTGTCTCTCTGTCTCTCTCTGACCTTGGGTTCCTCTTATCTCCAAACTCTGATTCAGCAGAGAAGAGAAAGGACCAAAGACAGAAATAGAGAATAGAAATGCGATCCCATCCTTTCCCATCAACCGGTGATAACGACAGTCATAGCTTCTGTGTGTGTTTGTCTGTCTCAGACAATATTAATTAAGGGGATAAACCTCCACCCCTCCCTCTCTCATTCTCGCTCCCGCGCTTCCTATCTTCAGGGTCTGAAGCTGAGGGGGGAGATATGGGTGAGGGCTGAGGGGGGAGCTATGGGTGAGGGTTGAGGGGGGAGAGAAGGTTGAGGGCTGGGGAGAGAAGGGTGAGGGCTGAGGGGGAGAGAAGGGTGAGGGCTGAGGGGGAGAGAAGGGTGAGGGCTGAGGGGGAGAGAAGGTTGAGGGCTGAGGGGGAGAGAAGGTTGAGGGCTGAGGGGGAGAGAAGGGTGAGGGCTGAGGGGGAGAGAAGGGTGAGGGCTGAGATATTGGTGAGGTCTGAGGGGGAGATATGGGTGAGGGCTGATGATATGGGTGAGGGCTGATGATATGGATGAGGGCTGAGGGGGAGCTATGGGTGAGGGCTGATGATATGGGTGAGGGCTGAGGGGGAGCTATGGGTGAGGGCTGATGATATGGGTGAGGGCTGAGGGGGAAGATATGGGTGAGGGCTGAGAGAAGGGTGAGACAAAGAGCACTCCTGTTTTTTCAATGTTAGGGGTGGGAGGTCAGGGTGTGGGGGATGAAAGGTCAGGGTGAGGGGGTGAGAGGTCAGGGTGAGAGGTCAGGGTGAGGGGTCAGGGTGAGGGGGATGAGAGGTCAGGGTGAGGGGGTGAGGGGTCAGGGTGAGGAGGGGTGACAGGTCAGGTTGAGAGGTCAGGGTGAGGGGGTGAGAGGTCAGGGTTAGGGGGTGAGAGATCAGGGTGAGGGGGTGAGAGGTCAGGGTGAGGGGTCAGGGTGAGAGGTCAGGTGAGAGGTCAGGGTGAGAGGTCAGGGTTAGGGGGTGAGAGGTCAGGGTTAGGGGGGGTGAGAGATCAGGGTGAGGGGGGTGAGAGGTCAGGGTGAGGGGGGTGAGAGGTCAGGGTGAGGGGGGGTGAGAGGTCAGGGTGGGGGGGATGAGAGGTCAGGGTGAGGGGGTGAGGGGTCAGGGTGAGGAGGGTGAGGGGTCAGATGGGTGAGATCCCCAGGGTGAGAGGTCAGGGTGATAGAGGTTCATGGGTAGATCCCCATCTCAGTACCCCCCTGTCCATATAATTCATCGTAGATCCCCATTTCAGGACCCCCCTGTCCATATAATTCATTGTAGATCCCCATCTCAGGACCCCCCCCGTCTATATAATTCATCGTAGATCCCCATCTCAGGACTCCCCCCGTCTATATAATTCATCGTAGATCCCCATCTCAGGACTCCCCCCGTCTATATAATTCATCCTAGATCCCCATCTCAGGACCCCCCCGTCTATATAATTCATCCTAGATCCCCATCTCAGGCCCCCCCGTCTATATAATTCATCGTAGATCCCCATCTCAGGACCCCCCGTCTATATAATTCATCGTAGATCCCCATCTCAGCCCCCCCCCGTCTATATAATTCATCCTAGATCCCCATCTCAGGACCCCCGTCTATATAATTCATCGTAGATCCCCATCTCAGGACCCCCCCGTCTATATAATTCATCCTAGATCCCCATCTCAGGACCCCCCGTCTATATAATTCATCGTAGATCCCCATCTCAGGACCCCCGTCTATATAATTCATCGTAGATCCCCATCTCAGGACCCCCCGTCTATATAATTCATCCTAGATCCCCATCTCAGGACCCCCCCCGTCTATATAATTCATCGTAGATCCCCATCTCAGGACCCCCCCGTCTATATAATTCATCGTAGATCCCCATCTCAGGACCCCCCCGTCTATATAATTCATCGTAGATCCCCATCTCAGGACCCCCCGTCTATATAATTCATCGTAGATCCCCATCTCAGGACTCCCCCCGTCTATATAATTCATCCTAGATCCCCATCTCAGGACCCCCGTCTATATAATTCATCCTAGATCCCCATCTCAGGACCCCCCGTCTATATAATTCATCGTAGATCCCCATCTCAGGACTCCCCCCGTCTATATAATTCATCGTAGATCCCCATCTCAGGACTCCCCCCGTCTATATAATTCATCGTAGATCCCCATCTCAGGACCCCCCGTCTATATAATTCATCCTAGATCCCCATCTCAGGACCCCCGTCTATATAATTCATCGTAGATCCCCATCTCAGGACCCCCCGTCTATATAATTCATCGTAGATCCCCATCTCAGGACCCCCCGTCTATATAATTCATCCTAGATCCCCATCTCAGGACCCCCCGTCTATATAATTCATCCTAGATCCCCATCTCAGGACCCCCCCGTCTATATAATTCATCGTAGATCCCCATCTCAGGACCCCCCGTCTATATAATTCATCCTAGATCCCCATCTCAGGACCCCCCGTCTATATAATTCATCGTAGATCCCCATCTCAGGACCCCCCGTCTATATAATTCATCGTAGATCCCCATCTCAGGACCCCCGTCTATATAATTCATCGTAGATCCCCATCTCAGGACCCCCCGTCTATATAATTCATCCTAGATCCCCATCTCAGCCCCCTGTCCATATAATTCATCCTAGATCCCCATCTCAGGCCCCCCTGTCCATATAATTCATCCTAGATCCCCATCTCAGGACCCCCTGTCCTATATAATTCATCCTAGATCCCCATCTCAGGACCCCCCCTGTCCATATAATTCATCGTAGATCCCCATCTCAGTACCCCCCCCTGTCCATATAATTCATCCTAGATCCCCATCTCAGGACCCCCCGTCTATATAATTCATCCTAGATCCCCATCTCAGGACCCCCCGTCTATATAATTCATCCTAGATCCCCATCTCAGGACCCCCCCGTCTATATAATTCATCCTAGATCCCCATCTCATACCCCCCGTCTATATAATTCATCCTAGATCCCCATCTCAGGACCCCCAGTCTATATAATTCATCCTAGATCCCCATCTCAGGACCCCCCGTCTATATAATTCATCCTAGATCCCCATCTCAGGACCCCCCGTCTATATAATTCATCCTAGATCCCCATCTCAGGACCCCCCGTCTATATAATTCATCCTAGATCCCCATCTCAGGACCCCCCGTCATATAATTCATCCTAGATCCCCATCTCAGACCCCCCTGTCTATATAATTCATCCTAGATCCCCATCTCAGGACCCCCCGTCTATATAATTCATCCTAGATCCCCATCTCAGGACCCCCCTGTCCATATAATTCATCCTAGATCCCCATCTCAGGCCCCCTGTCCATATAATTCATCCTAGATCCCCATCTCAGGCCCCCCTGTCCATATAATTCATCCTAGATCCCATCTCAGGACCCCCCTGTCCATATAATTCATCCTAGATACCCATCTCAGGCCCCCCTGTCCATATAATTCATCCTAGATCCCCATCTCAGGCCCCCTGTCCATATAATTCATCCTAGATACCCATCTCAGGCCCCCCTGTCCATATAATTCATCCTAGATCCCCATCTCAGGACCCCCTGTCCATATAATTCATCCTAGATCCCCATCTCAGGACCCCCTGTCCATATAATTCATCCTAGATCCCCATCTCAGGACCCCCTGTCCATATAATTCATCCTAGATACCCATCTCAGGACCCCCCTGTCCATATAATTCATCCTAGATCCCCATCTCAGGACCCCCCTGTCCATATAATTCATCCTAGATCCCCATCTCAGGACCCCCTGTCCATATAATTCATCCTAGATCCCCATCTCAGGACCCCCTGTCCATATAATTCATCCTAGATACCCATCTCAGGACCCCCCTGTCCATATAATTCATCCTAGATCCCCATCTCAGGACCCCCTGTCCATATAATTCATCCTAGATACCCATCTCAGGCCCCCCCCTGTCCATATAATTCATCCTAGATACCCATCTCAGGACTCCCCCTGTCCATATAATTCATCCTAGATCCCCATCTCAGGCCCCCTGTCCATATAATTCATCCTAGATCCCCATCTCAGGACTCCCCCTGTCCATATAATTCATCCTAGATACCCATCTCAGGCCCCCCTGTCCATATAATTCATCCTAGATCCAGATCTCAGGACCCCCCCTGTCCATATAATTCATCCTAGATCCCCATCTCAGGCCCCCCTGTCCATATAATTCATCCTAGATACCCATCTCAGGACCCCCCTGTCCATATAATTCATCCTAGATACCCATCTCAGGACCCCCTGTCCATATAATTCATCCTAGATCCCCATCTCAGCCCCCCGTCCATATAATTCATCCTAGATACCCATCTCAGGACCCCCCTGTCCATATAATTCATCCTAGATACCCATCTCAGGACCCCCTGTCCATATAATTCATCCTAGATACCCATCTCAGGACCCCCTGTCCATATAATTCATCCTAGATCCCCATCTCAGGCCCCCCTGTCCATATAATTCATCCTAGATCCCCATCTCAGGACCCCCTGTCCATATAATTCATCCTAGATACCCATCTCAGGCCCCCCCTGTCCATATAATTCATCCTAGATCCCCATCTCAGGACCCCCTGTCCATATAATTCATCCTAGATCCCCATCTCAGCCCCCCTGTCCATATAATTCATCCTAGATCCCCATCTCAGGCCCCCCTGTCCATATAATTCATCCTAGATACCCATCTCAGGACCCCCTTGTCCATATAATTCATCCTAGATCCCCATCTCAGGACCCCCTGTCCATATAATTCATCCTAGATACCCATCTCAGGACCCCCTGTCCATATAATTCATCCTAGATCCCTATCTCAGGACCCCCCTGTCCATATAATTCATCCTAGATACCCATCTCAGGACCCCCTGTCCATATAATTCATCCTAGATACCCATCTCAGGACCCCCCGTCTATATAATTCATCCTAGATCCCCATCTCAGGACCCCCCGTCTATATAATTCATCATAGATCCCCATCTCAGCCCCCCGTCTATATAATTCATCCTAGATCCCCATCTCAGCCCCCCGTCTATATAATTCATCCTAGATCCCCATCTCAGGACCCCCGTCTATATAATTCATCCTAGATCCCCATCTCAGGACTCCCACCTGTCCATATAATTCATCCTAGATCCCCATCTCAGGACCCCCCGTCTATATAATTCATCCTAGATCCCCATCTCAGGACCCCCTGTCCATATAATTCATCCTAGATCCCCATCTCAGGACCCCCCGTCTATATAATTCATCCTAGATCCCCATCTCAGGACCCCCCGTCTATATAATTCATCCTAGATCCCCATCTCAGGACCCCCCGTCTATATAATTCATCCTAGATACCCATCTCAGGACCCCCTGTCCATATAATTCATCCTAGATACCCATCTCAGGACCCCCTGTCTATACAATTCATCCTAGATCCCCATCTCAGGACCCCCCGTCTACATAATTCATCCTAGATACCCATCTCAGGACCCCCCTGTCTATATAATTCATCCTAGATACCCATCTCAGGACCCCCTGTCCATATAATTCATCCTAGATCCCCATCTCAGGACCCCCCGTCTATATAATTCATCCTAGATGCCCATCTCAGGCCCCCCCGTCCATATAATTCATCCTAGATCCCCATCTCAGGCCCCCCGTCCATATAATTCATCCTAGATCCCCATCTCAGGCCCCCCTGTCCATATAATTCATCCTAGATCCCCATCTCAGGCCCCCTGTCCATATAATTCATCCTAGATCCCCATCTCAGGACCCCCTGTCCATATAATTCATCCTAGATCCCCATCTCAGGACCCCCCCTGTCCATATAATTCATCCTAGATCCCCATCTCAGGACCCCCTGTCCATATAATTCATCCTAGATACCCATCTCAGGACCCCCCCCTGTCCATATAATTCATCCTAGATCCCCATCTCAGGACCCCCCTGTCCATATAATTCATCCTAGATCCCCATCTCAGGACCCCCTGTCCATATAATTCATCCTAGATCCCCATCTCAGGACCCCCCCTGTCCATATAATTCATCCTAGATCCCCATCTCAGGACCCCCCTGTCCATATAATTCATCCTAGATCCCCATCTCAGGACCCCCCCTGTCCATATAATTCATCCTAGATCCCCATCTCAGGACCCCCCTGTCCATATAATTCATCCTAGATCCCCATCTCAGGACCCCCTGTCCATATAATTCATCCTAGATCCCCATCTCAGGCCCCCCCCTGTCCATATAATTCATCCTAGATCCCCATCTCAGGACCCCCCCTGTCCATATAATTCATCCTAGATCCCCATCTCAGACCCCCCTGTCCATATAATTCATCCTAGATCCCCATCTCAGGACCCCCTGTCCATATAATTCATCCTAGATCCCCATCTCAGGACCCCCCTGTCCATATAATTCATCCTAGATCCCCATCTCAGGACCCCCCCGTCCATATAATTCATCCTAGATACCCATCTCAGGCCCCCCCCTGTCCATATAATTCATCCTAGATCCCCATCTCAGGACCCCCCCCGTCCATATAATTCATCCTAGATACCCATCTCAGGACCCCCCTGTCCATATAATTCATCCTAGATCCCCATCTCAGGACCCCCTGTCCATATAATTCATCCTAGATCCCCATCTCAGGATCGTCCATATAATTCATCCTAGATACCCATCTCAGGACCCCCCTGTCCATATAATTCATCCTAGATCCCCATCTCAGGCCCCCCCCTGTCCATATAATTCATCCTAGATCCCCATCTCAGGATCCCCCCCCTGTCCATATAATTCATCCTAGATCCCCATCTCAGACCCCCCTGTCCATATAATTCATCCTAGATCCCCATCTCAGGCCCCCCCTGTCCATATAATTCATCCTAGATCCCCATCTCAGGCCCCCTGTCCATATAATTCATCCTAGATACCCATCTCAGGACCCCCTTGTCCATATAATTCATCCTAGATCCCCATCTCAGGACCCCCTGTCCATATAATTCATCCTAGATACCCATCTCAGGACCCCCTGTCCATATAATTCATCCTAGATCCCTATCTCAGGACCCCCTGTCCATATAATTCATCCTAGATACCCATCTCAGGACCCCCTGTCCATATAATTCATCCTAGATCCCCATCTCAGGACCCCCCCCGTCTATATAATTCATCCTAGATCCCCATCTCAGGACCCCCCCGTCTATATAATTCATCCTAGATCCCCATCTCAGCCCCCCGTCTATATAATTCATCCTAGATCCCCATCTCAGACCCCCCCGTCTATATAATTCATCCTAGATCCCCATCTCAGGACCCCCCGTCTATATAATTCATCCTAGATCCCCATCTCAGGACTCCCACCTGTCCATATAATTCATCCTAGATCCCCATCTCAGGACCCCCCGTCTATATAATTCATCCTAGATCCCCATCTCAGGACCCCCTGTCCATATAATTCATCCTAGATCCCCATCTCAGGACCCCCCCGTCTATATAATTCATCCTAGATCCCCATCTCAGGACCCCCCGTCTATATAATTCATCCTAGATACCCATCTCAGGACCCCCTGTCCATATAATTCATCCTAGATCCCCATCTCAGGACCCCCTGTCTATATAATTCATCCTAGATCCCCATCTCAGGACCCCCCGTCTATATAATTCATCCTAGATACCCATCTCAGGACCCCCCTGTCTATATAATTCATCCTAGATACCCATCTCAGGACCCCCTGTCTATATAATTCATCCTAGATCCCCATCTCAGGACCCCCCCCCCGTCTATATAATTCATCCTAGATACCCATCTCAGGCCCCCCTGTCCATATAATTCATCCTAGATCCCCATCTCAGGACCCCCCCGTCTATATAATTCATCCTAGATCCCCATCTCAGGCCCCCGTCCATATAATTCATCCTAGATCCCCATCTCAGGACCCCCCCCTGTCCATATAATTCATCCTAGATCCCCATCTCAGGACCCCCCGTCTATATAATTCATCCTAGATCCCCATCTCAGGACCCCCCCTGTCCATATAATTCATCCTAGATACCCATCTCAGGACCCCCCGTCTACATAATTCATCTCAGGACCCCCTGTCCATATAATTCATCCTAGATACCCATCTCAGGACCCCCTGTCCATATAATTCATCCTAGATCCCCATCTCAGGACCCCCTGTCTATATAATTCATCCTAGATCCCCATCTCAGGACCCCCCTGTCTATATAATTCATCCTAGATCCCCATCTCAGGACCCCCCGTCTATATAATTCATCCTAGATCCCCATCTCAGCCCCCCCGTCTATATAATTCATCCTAGATCCCCATCTCAGGCCCCCCCCTGTCTATATAATTCATCCTAGATCCCCATCTCAGGACCCCCCCTGTCTATATAATTCATCCTAGATCCCCATCTCAGGACCCCCTGTCCATATAATTCATCCTAGATCCCCATCTCAGGACCCCCTGTCTATATAATTCATCCTAGATCCCCATCTCAGGACCCCCTGTCCATATAATTCATCCTAGATCCCCATCTCAGGACCCCCCTGTCTATATAATTCATCCTAGATCCCCATCTCAGGACCCCCCGTCTATATAATTCATCCTAGATCCCCATCTCAGGCCCCCCCGTCTATATAATTCATCCTAGATCCCCATCTCAGGACCCCCCCGTCCATATAATTCATCCTAGATCCCCATCTCAGGCCCCCCGTCCATATAATTCATCCTAGATCCCCATCTCAGGACCCCCCTGTCCATATAATTCATCCTAGATCCCCATCTCAGGACCCCCCGTCCATATAATTCATCCTAGATCCCCATCTCAGGACCCCCCTGTCCATATAATTCATCCTAGATCCCCATCTCAGGACCCCCCTGTCCATATAATTCATCCTAGATACCCATCTCAGGACCCCCCTGTCCATATAATTCATCCTAGATACCCATCTCAGGACCCCCCTGTCCATATAATTCATCCTAGATACCCATCTCAGGACCCCCCTGTCCATATAATTCATCCTAGATCCCCATCTCAGGCCCCCCTGTCCATATAATTCATCCTAGATCCCCATCTCAGGCCCCCCCCCCTGTCCATATAATTCATCCTAGATACCCATCTCAGGACCCCCCTGTCCATATAATTCATCCTAGATACCCATCTCAGGACCCCCCTGTCCATATAATTCATCCTAGATACCCATCTCAGGACCCCCCTGTCCATATAATTCATCCTAGATCCCTATCTCAGGACCCCCCTGTCCATATAATTCATCCTAGATACCCATCTCAGGACCCCCCTGTCCATATAATTCATCCTAGATACCCATCTCAGGACCCCCCCGTCTATATAATTCATCCTAGATCCCCATCTCAGGACCCCCCCGTCTATATAATTCATCATAGATCCCCATCTCAGCCCCCCGTCTATATAATTCATCCTAGATCCCCATCTCAGCCCCCCCGTCTATATAATTCATCCTAGATCCCCATCTCAGGACCCCCCCGTCTATATAATTCATCCTAGATCCCCATCTCAGGACTCCCACCTGTCCATATAATTCATCCTAGATCCCCATCTCAGGACCCCCCGTCTATATAATTCATCCTAGATCCCCATCTCAGGACCCCCTGTCCATATAATTCATCCTAGATCCCCATCTCAGGACC
The DNA here is from genome assembly GCF_018296145.1 of Oncorhynchus tshawytscha. Classification (NCBI taxonomy): domain Eukaryota; kingdom Metazoa; phylum Chordata; class Actinopteri; order Salmoniformes; family Salmonidae; genus Oncorhynchus; species Oncorhynchus tshawytscha. The sequence goes on from NW_024609798.1 coordinate 457,862, forward strand.
CCCGTCTATATAATTCATCCTAGATCCCCATCTCAGGACCCCCCGTCTATATAATTCATCCTAGATCCCCATCTCAGGACCCCCCGTCTATATAATTCATCCTAGATACCCATCTCAGGACCCCCTGTCCATATAATTCATCCTAGATACCCATCTCAGGACCCCCTGTCTATACAATTCATCCTAGATCCCCATCTCAGGACCCCCCGTCTACATAATTCATCCTAGATACCCATCTCAGGACCCCCCTGTCTATATAATTCATCCTAGATACCCATCTCAGGACCCCCCTGTCCATATAATTCATCCTAGATCCCCATCTCAGGACCCCCCGTCTATATAATTCATCCTAGATGCCCATCTCAGGCCCCCCCGTCCATATAATTCATCCTAGATCCCCATCTCAGGCCCCCCCCGTCCATATAATTCATCCTAGATCCCCATCTCAGGACCCCCCTGTCCATATAATTCATCCTAGATCCCCATCTCAGGACCCCCCGTCCATATAATTCATCCTAGATCCCCATCTCAGGACCCCCCGTCCATATAATTCATCCTAGATCCCCATCTCAGTACCCCCCGTCCATATAATTCATCCTAGATACCCATCTCAGGACCCCCCGTCTATATAATTCATCTCAGGACCCCCTGTCCATATAATTCATCCTAGATCCCCATCTCAGGACCCCCTGTCCATATAATTCATCCTAGATCCCCATCTCAGGACCCCCCGTCTATATAATTCATCCTAGATCCCCATCTCAGGACCCCCCCGTCTATATAATTCATCCTAGATCCCCATCTCAGGACCCCCCGTCTATATAATTCATCCTAGATCCCCATCTCAGACCCCCCCCGTCTATATAATTCATCCTAGATCCCCATCTCAGCCCCCCCCGTCTATATAATTCATCCTAGATCCCCATCTCAGGACCCCCCTGTCCATATAATTCATCCTAGATCCCCATCTCAGGACCCCCCTGTCCATATAATTCATCCTAGATCCCCATCTCAGGACCCCCCGTCTATATAATTCATCCTAGATCCCCATCTCAGGACCCCCTGTCCATATAATTCATCCTAGATCCCCATCTCAGGACCCCCTATATAATTCATCCTAGATCCCCATCTCAGGACCCCCCGTCTATATAATTCATCCTAGATCCCCATCTCAGGACCCCCCGTCTATATAATTCATCCTAGATCCCCATCCCCCGTCCTATATAATTCATCCTAGATCCCCATCTCAGGCCCCCCTGTCCATATAATTCATCCTAGATCCCCATCTCAGGACCCCCCGTCTATATAATTCATCCTAGATACCCATCTCAGGACCCCCCGTCCATATAATTCATCCTAGATCCCCATCTCAGGACCCCCCCTGTCCATATAATTCATCCTAGATCCCCATCTCAGGACCCCCCCGTCTATATAATTCATCCTAGATCCCCATCTCAGGACCCCCCCCTGTCCATATAATTCATCCTAGATGCCCATCTCAGGCCCCCCCCCGTCCATATAATTCATCCTAGATCCCCATCTCAGGACCCCCCCCGTCCATATAATTCATCCTAGATCCCCATCTCAGGACCCCCTGTCCATATAATTCATCCTAGATCCCCATCTCAGGACCCCCCCCCGTCCATATAATTCATCCTAGATCCCCATCTCAGGACCCCCCCTGTCCATATAATTCATCCTAGATCCCCATCTCAGGACCCCCCCTGTCCATATAATTCATCCTAGATCCCCATCTCAGGACCCCCCCCTGTCCATATAATTCATCCTAGATACCCATCTCAGGACCCCCTGTCCATATAATTCATCCTAGATCCCCATCTCAGGACCCCCCTGTCCATATAATTCATCCTAGATCCCCATCTCAGGACCCCCCCCTGTCCATATAATTCATCCTAGATCCCCATCTCAGGACCCCCCGTCTATATAATTCATCCTAGATCCCCATCTCAGGACCCCCCGTCTATATAATTCATCCTAGATCCCCATCTCAGCCCCCCGTCTATATAATTCATCCTAGATCCCCATCTCAGGACCCCCCGTCTATATAATTCATCCTAGATCCCCATCTCAGGACTCCCCCCTGTCCATATAATTCATCCTAGATCCCCATCTCAGGACCCCCCGTCTATATAATTCATCCTAGATCCCCATCTCAGGACCCCCCTGTCCATATAATTCATCCTAGATCCCCATCTCAGGACCCCCCGTCTATATAATTCATCCTAGATCCCCATCTCAGGACCCCCCCCTATATAATTCATCCTAGATCCCCATCTCAGGACCCCCCTGTCCATATAATTCATCCTAGATCCCCATCTCAGGACCCCCTGTCTATATAATTCATCCTAGATCCCCATCTCAGGACCCCCGTCTATATAATTCATCCTAGATCCCCATCTCAGGACCCCCTGTCTATATAATTCATCCTAGATACCCATCTCAGGACCCCCCTGTCTATATAATTCATCCTAGATCCCCATCTCAGGACCCCCCTGTCTATATAATTCATCCTAGATCCCCATCTCAGGACCCCCCCGTCCATATAATTCATCCTAGATCCCCATCTCAGGACCCCCCCGTCCATATAATTCATCCTAGATGCCCATCTCAGGCCCCCCCGTCCATATAATTCATCCTAGATCCCCATCTCAGGACCCCCCCCCGTCCATATAATATCCTAATCCCCATCTCAGGACCCCCCGTCCATATAATTCATCCTAGATCCCCATCTCAGGACCCCCCGTCCATATAATTCATCCTAGATACCCATCTCAGGACCCCCCCCCTATATAATTCTCAGGACCCCCCTGTCCATATAATTCATCCTAGATCCCCATCTCAGGACCCCCCTGTCCATATAATTCATCCTAGATCCCCATCTCAGGACCCCCCCGTCTATATAATTCATCCTAGATCCCCATCTCAGGACCCCCCGTCCATATAATTCATCCTAGATCCCCATCTCAGGACCCCCGTCTATATAATTCATCCTAGATCCCCATCTCAGGACCCCCCGTCTATATAATTCATCTAGATCCCCATCTCAGGACCCCCCGTCTATATAATTCATCCTAGATCCCCATCTCAGGACCCCCCGTCTATATAATTCATCCTAGATCCCCATCTCAGGGACCCCCTGTCCATATAATTCATCCTAGATCCCCATCTCAGGACCCCCCGTCCATATAATTCATCCTAGATCCCCATCTCAGGACCCCCCTGTCCATATAATTCATCCTAGATCCCCATCTCCCCCCTGTCCATATAATTCATCCTAGATCCCCATCTCAGGACCCCCCGTCTATATAATTCATCCTAGATCCCCATCTCAGGACCCCCCGTCTATATAATTCATCCTAGATCCCCATCTCAGGACCCCCCGTCTATATAATTCATCCTAGATCCCCATCTCAGGCCCCCCCTGTCCATATAATTCATCCTAGATCCCCTCAGGACCCCCCCCGTCTATATAATTCATCCTAGATCCCCATCTCAGGACCCCCCTGTCCATATAATTCATCCTAGATCCCCATCTCAGGACCCCCTGTCCATATAATTCATCCTAGATCCCCATCTCAGGACCCCCCCGTCTATATAATTCATCCTAGATCCCCATCTCAGGACCCCCCTGTCATATAATTCATCCTAGATCCCCATCTCAGGACCCCCCGTCCATATAATTCATCCTAGATCCCCATCTCAGGACCCCCCGTCTATATAATTCATCCTAGATCCCCATCTCAGGACCCCCCGTCTATATAATTCATCCTAGATCCCCATCTCAGGACCCCCCCCTGTCCATATAATTCATCCTAGATCCCCATCTCAGGACCCCCCCGTCTATATAATTCATCCTAGATCCCCATCTCAGGACCCCCCTGTCCATATAATTCATCCTAGATCCCCATCTCAGGACCCCCCGTCTATATAATTCATCCTAGATCCCCATCTCAGGACCCCCGTCTATATAATTCATCCTAGATCCCCATCTCAGGACCCCCGTCTATATAATTCATCCTAGATCCCCATCTCAGGACCCCCTGTCCATATAATTCATCCTAGATCCCCATCTCAGGACCCCCCTGTCCATATAATTCATCCTAGATCCCCATCTCAGGACCCCCCCGTCTATATAATTCATCCTAGATACCCATCTCAGGACCCCCCCTGTCCATATAATTCATCCTAGATCCCCATCTCAGGACCCCCCTGTCCATATAATTCATCCTAGATCCCCATCTCAGGACCCCCCCGTCCATATAATTCATCCTAGATCCCCATCTCAGGACCCCCCGTCCATATAATTCATCCTAGATCCCCATCTCAGGACCCCCCCCGTCCATATAATTCATCCTAGATCCCCATCTCAGGACCCCCCGTCCATATAATTCATCCTAGATCCCCATCTCAGGACCCCCCGTCCATATAATTCATCCTAGATCCCCATCTCAGGACCCCCCCGTCCATATAATTCATCCTAGATACCCATCTCAGGACCCCCCCTATATAATTCATCTCAGGACCCCCTGTCCATATAATTCATCCTAGATCCCCATCTCAGGACCCCCCTGTCCATATAATTCATCCTAGATACCCATCTCAGGACCCCCGTCCCATCTCAGGACCCCCCTGTCCATATAATTCATCCTAGATCCCCATCTCAGGACCCCCTGTCCATATAATTCATCCTAGATCCCCATCTCAGGACCCCCCTGTCTATATAATTCATCCTAGATCCCCATCTCAGGACCCCCCTGTCTATATAATTCATCCTAGATCATCTCAGGACCCCCCCTGTCCATATAATTCATCCTAGATCCCCATCTCAGGACCCCCCGTCTATATAATTCATCTCAGGACCCCCGTCCATATAATTCATCCTAGATCCCCATCTCAGGACCCCCCTGTCCATATAATTCATCCTAGATCCCCATCTCAGGACCCCCTGTCCATATAATTCATCCTAGATCCCCATCTCAGGACCCCCTGTCCATATAATTCATCCTAGATCCCCATCTCAGGACCCCCCTGTCCATATAATTCATCCTAGATCCCCATCTCAGGACCCCCCTGTCCATATAATTCATCCTAGATCCCCATCTCAGGACCCCCCCGTCCATATAATTCATCCTAGATCCCCATCTCAGGACCCCCCCTGTCCATATAATTCATCCTAGATCCCCATCTCAGGACCCCCCGTCTATATAATTCATCCTAGATCCCCATCTCAGGACCCCCCGTCTATATAATTCATCTAGATCCCCATCTCAGGACCCCCCGTCTATATAATTCATCCTAGATCCCCATCTCAGGACCCCCTGTCCATATAATTCATCCTAGATCCCCATCTCAGACCCCCTGTCCATATAATTCATCCTAGATCCCCATCTCAGGACCCCCCGTCTATATAATTCATCTCAGGATCCCCCCCCCGTCTATATAATTCATCCTAGATCAGGACCCCCCTATATAATTCATCTCAGGACCCCCCGTCCATCTATATATAATTCATCCTAGATCCCCATCTCAGGACCCCCCGTCTATATAATTCATCCTCAGGCCCCCATCTCATCTCAGGCCCCCCCTGTCCATATAATTCATCCTAGATCCCCATCTCAGCCCCCCTGTCCATATAATTCATCCTAGATCCCCATCTCAGGACCCCCCGTCTATATAATTCATCTCAGGACCCCCCGTCCATATAATTCATCCTAGATCCCCATCTCAGGACCCCCCGTCTATATAATTCATCCTAGATCCCCATCTCAGGACCCCCCGTCTATATAATTCATCTCAGGCCCCCTGTCTATATAATTCATCTCAGGACCCCCTGTCATATAATTCATCCTAGATCCCCATCTCAGGACCCCCTGTCCATATAATTCATCCTAGATCCCCATCTCAGGACCCCCCGTCTATATAATTCATCCTAGATCCCCATCTCAGGACCCCCCGTCCATATAATTCATCCTAGATCCCCATCTCAGGACCCCCCGTCCATATAATTCATCCTAGATCCCCATCTCAGGACCCCCCGTCCATATAATTCATCCTAGATCCCCATCTCAGGACCCCCTGTCCATATAATTCATCCTAGATCCCCATCTCAGGACCCCCTGTCCATATAATTCATCCTAGATCCCCATCTCAGGACCCCCTGTCCATATAATTCATCCTAGATCCCCATCTCAGGACCCCCCTGTCCATATAATTCATCCTAGATCCCCATCTCAGGACCCCCCCTGTCCATATAATTCATCCTAGATCCCCATCTCAGGACCCCCCTGTCCATATAATTCATCCTAGATCCCCATCTCAGGACCCCCCTGTCCATATAATTCATCCTAGATCCCCATCTCAGGACCCCCCCCGTCTATATAATTCATCGTAGATCCCCATCTCAGGACCCCCCCCGTCTATATAATTCATCGTAGATCCCCATCTCAGGACCCCCCGTCTATATAATTCATCCTAGATCCCCATCTCAGGACCCCCCTGTCCATATAATTCATCCTAGATCCCCATCTCAGGACCCCCCTGTCCATATAATTCATCCTAGATCCCCATCTCAGGACCCCCCTCTATATAATTCATCTCAGGACCCCCCGTCTATATAATTCATCCTAGATCCCCATCTCAGGACCCCCCGTCTATATAATTCATCTAGAGGACCCCCCTATATAATTCATCTCAGGGACCCCCCCTGTCTATATAATTCATCCTAGATCCCCATCTCAGGACCCCCCCGTCTATATAATTCATCCTAGATCCCCATCTCAGGACCCCCCGTCTATATAATTCATCCTAGATCCCCATCTCAGGACCCCCCGTCTATATAATTCATCCTAGATCCCCATCTCAGGACCCCCCGTCTATATAATTCATCTCTAGCCCCCCATCTCAGGACCCCCCCGTCCATATAATTCATCCTAGATCCCCATCTCAGGACCCCCCCATATAATTCATATAGATCCCCATCTCAGGCCCCCCCCCGTCTATATAATTCATCCTCAGGATGTCTATATAATTCCTAGATCCCCAGGACCCCCTGTCCATATAATTCATCCTAGATCCCCATCTCAGGACCCCCGTCTATATAATTCATCTAGATCCCCATCTCCCCCGTCCATATAATTCATCCTAGATCCCCATCTCAGGACCCCCCGTCTATATAATTCATCCTAGATCCCCATCTCAGGACCCCCCCGTCTATATAATTCATCCTAGACCCCCCCCCATCTCAGGATCCCCCCCCGTCCATATAATTCATCCTAGATCCCCATCTCAGGACCCCCCTGTCCATATAATTCATCCTAGATCCCCATCTCAGGACCCCCCGTCTATATAATTCATCCTAGATCCCCATCTCAGGCCCCCCCCGTCCATATAATTCATCCTAGATCCCCATCTCAGGACCCCCCCCGTCCATATAATTCATCCTAGATCCCCATCTCAGGACCCCCCGTCCATATAATTCATCCTAGATCCCCATCTCAGGACCCCCCTGTCCATATAATTCATCCTAGATCCCCATCTCAGGACCCCCCCCCTGTCCATATAATTCATCCTAGATCCCCATCTCAGGACCCCCCTGTCCATATAATTCATCCTAGATCCCCATCTCAGGACCCCCCCCCCTGTCCATATAATTCATCCTAGATCCCCATCTCAGGACCCCCCTGTCCATATAATTCATCCTAGATCCCCATCTCAGGACCCCCCTGTCCATATAATTCATCCTAGATCCCCATCTCAGGACCCCCTGTCCATATAATTCATCCTAGATCCCCATCTCAGGACCCCCCGTCTATATAATTCATCTAGATCCCCATCTCAGGACCCCCCGTCTATATAATTCATCCTAGATCCCCATCTCAGGACCCCCCGTCTATATAATTCATCCTAGATCCCCATCTCAGGACCCCCCTGTCCATATAATTCATCCTAGATCCCCATCTCAGACCCCCCTGTCCATATAATTCATCCTAGATCCCCATCTCAGGACCCCCCGTCTATATAATTCATCTCAGGACCCCCCTGTCCATATAATTCATCCTAGATCCCCATCTCAGGACCCCCCGTCTATATAATTCATCCTCTATATAATTCATCTCAGGACCCCCCCTGTCTATATAATTCATCCTAGATCCCCATCTCAGGACCCCCCGTCTATATATTCATCTCAGGCCCCCACCCCCCGTCTATATAATTCATCTCAGGACCCCCTGTCCATATAATTCATCCTAGATCCCCATCTCAGGACCCCCCCGTCTATATAATTCATCCTAGATCCCCATCTCAGGACCCCCCGTCTATATAATTCATCTCAGGCCCCCCCATCTCAGGATCCCCCCCGTCCATATAATTCATCCTAGATCCCCATCTCAGGACCCCCTGTCCATATAATTCATCCTAGATCCCCATCTCAGGACCCCCCCGTCTATATAATTCATCCTAGATCCCCATCTCAGGACCCCCGTCCATATAATTCATCCTAGATCCCCATCTCAGGACCCCCCGTCCATATAATTCATCCTAGATCCCCATCTCAGGACCCCCCGTCCATATAATTCATCCTAGATCCCCATCTCAGGACCCCCCTGTCCATATAATTCATCCTAGATCCCCATCTCAGGACCCCCCGTCCATATAATTCATCCTAGATCCCCATCTCAGGACCCCCCCCTATATAATTCATCTCAGGACCCCCTGTCCATATAATTCATCCTAGATCCCCATCTCAGGACCCCCCTGTCCATATAATTCATCCTAGATCCCCATCTCAGGACCCCCCCCGTCTATATAATTCATCCCTGTCCATATAATTCATCCTAGATCCCCATCTCAGGACCCCCTGTCTATATAATTCATCTCAGGATCCCCATCTCCCCCTGTCTATATAATTCATCGTAGATCCCCATCTCAGGACCCCCCGTCTATATAATTTCATCCTATATAATTCATCTCAGGATCCCCATCCCCTGTCCATATAATTCATCCTAGATCCCCATCTCAGCCCCCTGTCCATATAATTCATCCTAGATCCCCATCTCAGGACCCCCCGTCTATATAATTCATCTCAGGATCCCCATCCCCCCGTCCATATAATTCATCCTAGATCCCCATCTCAGGACCCCCCCCTGTCCATATAATTCATCCTAGATCCCCATCTCAGGACCCCCTGTCCATATAATTCATTCTAGATCCCCATCTCAGGACCCCCCTGTCCATATAATTCATCCTAGATCCCCATCTCAGGACCCCCCCCTGTCCATATAATTCATCCTAGATCCCCATCTCAGGACCCCCCTGTCCATATAATTCATCCTAGATCCCCATCTCAGGACCCCCCTGTCCATATAATTCATCCTAGATCCCCATCTCAGGACCCCCCTGTCCATATAATTCATCCTAGATCCCCATCTCAGGCCCCCCGTCTATATAATTCATAGATCCCCATCTCAGGACCCCCCGTCCATATAATTCATCCTAGATCCCCATCTCAGGACCCCCCGTCTATATAATTCATCCTAGATCCCCATCTCAGGACCCCCCGTCTATATAATTCATCCTAGATCCCCATCTCAGGACCCCCCTGTCCATATAATTCATCCTAGATCCCCATCTCAGCCCCCTGTCCATATAATTCATCCTAGATCCCCATCTCAGGACCCCCCCCGTCTATATAATTCATCTCAGGACCCCCCGTCTATATAATTCATCCTAGATCCCCATCTCAGGACCCCCTCGTCTATATAATTCATCTCAGGACCCCCCCATCTCAGGACCCCCCCCTGTCTATATAATTCATCCTAGATCCCCATCTCAGGACCCCCCGTCTATATAATTCATCTCAGGCCCCCACCCCCCGTCTATATAATTCATCTCAGGACCCCCCTGTCTATATAATTCATCCTAGATCCCCATCTCAGGACCCCCCCTGTCCATATAATTCATCCTAGATCCCCATCTCAGGACCCCCCGTCTATATAATTCATCTCAGGACCCCCCCCGTCCATATAATTCATCCTAGATCCCCATCTCAGGACCCCCCGTCTATATAATTCATCCTAGATCCCCATCTCAGGACCCCCCCGTCTATATAATTCATCTCAGGACCCCCCCGTCTATATAATTCATCTCAGGACCCCCTGTCTATATAATTCATCCTAGATCCCCATCTCAGGACCCCCCCCATCTAGGACCCCCTGTCTCAGGACCCCCCCCGTCTATATAATTCATCTCAGGCCCCTCCCCTATCTCATCTCAGGCCCCCTGTCTCAGGCCCCCCCCTGTCTCAGGCCCCTCCCCTGTCTCAGGCCCCCCCTGTCTCAGGCCCCCTGTCTCAGGCCCCCTGTCTCAGGCCCCTGTCCCCCCTGTCTCAGGCCCCCCTGTCTCAGGCCCCCCTGTCTCAGGCCCCCCCCTGTCTCAGGCCCCCCCTGTCTCAGCCCCCTGTCTCAGGCCCCCCCCCTGTCTCAGGCCCCCCCCCTGCCTCAGGCCCCTCCCCCTCAAGAGGTTTTCATGTTCTTCTTGTAACAAACCAGAGACTGATTTGAGACTTTTGGGACAACAGTATTGCTAAATCGGGTACAGCGCTTTCAGAAGGTATTCATACCCTTTGATTTATTCTACATTTCCCTTGTTACAGCCCGAAGTCAAAATGGATTAAATAGATTTTTTTCTCTCACCCATCTCAACACAATCTAACCCCACCCCAAAAAGAATTGCACTTGTCTTTGCCAATGACAAGCATACCCATAACATGATGCAGCCACCACCATGCTTGAACAAACGAAGAGTGGGACTCAGTCATGCGTTTGCCACAAACATAACTGTTTGTATTCAGGATGTGAAGTTAATTTCTGTAGTTCCAGCGTTCTATTGGGGTGAAGGAGGAGGTCGGCCATGTCAGATTTCAGACAGAAACACCACGGCGGCCATGTTGGATCCCCATGGGCCGGACGGACCAATAAAGGAGTCCACGGAATGTTCAGTCGGTGTGGACACAACCAGCCATCCGTAGCGACACACACACACACACACACACACCACACACACACACACCACACTAAGCTGTACTCTCTTCGGCTTCTTGGTTTGGCTGGAGGCAAAGCCCTGTTAATCCTAAAGCCCACACAAAGCCCACACTGTTATACCCAACACACACACACACACACACACACACACACACACACACACACACACACACACACACACACACACACACACACGAGGGCTGGGTGGTATAGCGTATTTGACTATATACCGGTATTTGATGCATGGGCCGGATTGGGTTTCAACTTGACTTACTATAAATGGCATTTAAGTCTTCAGTTTCCCCCTCTGTCTGCTACCTGAATTCCCCCCCCTCTGTCTGCTACCTGAGTCCCCCCCTCTGTCTGCTACCTGAGCCCCCCTCTGTCTGCTACCTGAGTCCCCCCCCTCTGTCTGCTACCTGAGTCCTCTCTCCCCCTCCTCTGTCTGCTACCTGAGTCCCCCTCTGTCTGCTACCTGAGTCTCCCCCTCTGTCTGCTACCTGAGTCCCCCCTCTGTCTGCTACCTGAGTCCTCTCTCCCCCTCCTCCTCCTCTGTCTGCTACCTGAGTCCTCTCTCCCCCCCTCCTGTCTGCTACCTGAGTCTCCCCCCCCCTCTGTCTGCTACCTGAGTCCTCTCTCCCCCTCCTCCTCCTCTGTCTGCTACCTGAGTCCTCTCTCCCCCTCCTCTGTCTGCTACCTGAGTCCCCCCCCTCTGTCTGCTACCTGAGTCCCTCTCTCCCCTCCTCCTCTTCTGTCTGCTACCTGAGTCCTCTCTTCCCCCCTCCTCTGTCTGCTACCTGAGTCCCCCTCTGTCTGCTACCTGAGTCCCCCGCCCTCTGTCTGCTACCTGAGTCCTCACTCTTCCCTTCCCCGTCCCTCTGCTACCTGAGTCCTCACTCTTCCTCATCCCTCTGCTACCTGAGTCCTCACTCTTCCTCATCCCTCTGCTACCTGAGTCCTCACTCTTCCTCATCCCTCTGCTACCTGAGTCCTCACTCTTCCTCATCCCTCTGCTACCTGAGTCCTCACTCTCCCCCTCCGTCTGCTACCTGAGTCCTCACTCTCCCCCTCCATCTGCTACCTGAGTCCTCACTCTCCCCCTCCATCTGCTACCTGCGTCCTCTCTCCCCCTCCTCTGTCTGCTACCTGAGTGCTCTCTCCCCCCCTCCTCCTCCTCTGTCTGCTACCTGAGTCCTCTCTCCCCCCTCCTCTGTCTGCTACCCGAGTCCTCTCTCCCCCTCCTCCTGTCTGCTACCTGAGTCCTCACTCTTCCCCCTCCTCCTCTGTCTGCTACCTGAGTCCTCACTCTTTCCCCCTCCTCCTCTGTCTGCTACCTGAGTCCTCTCTCCCCCTCCTCCTCCTCTGTCTGCTACCTGAGTCCTCACTCTTCCCCCTCCTCCTCCTCTGTCTGCTACCTGAGTCCTCTCTCCCCCTCCTCCTCCTCTGTCTGCTACCCTCCTCCTCTCTCCACCCTCCTCCTCTGTCTGCTACCTGAGTCCTCTCCCCCTCCTCCTCTGTCTGCTACCTGATTCCTCTCTCCCCCCCATCCTCTGTCTGCTACCTGAGTCCTCCCTCTCCCCCCTCCTCCTCTGTCTGCTACCTGAGTCCTCTCTCCCCCCCTCCTCTGTCTGCTACCTGAGTCCTCACTCTCCCCTCCTCCTCCTCTGTCTGCTACCTGAGTCCTCTCTCCCCCCTCCTCTGTCTGCTACCTGAGTCCTCTCTCCCTCCTCCTCTGTCTGCTACCTGAGTCCTCTCTCCCCCTCCTCCTCTGTCTGCTACCTGAGTCCTCTCTCCCCCCTCCTCTGTCTGCTACCTGAGTCCTCACTCTTCCCCCTCCTCCTCTGTCTGCTACCTGAGTCCTCTCTCCCCCTCCTCCTCCTCTGTCTGCTACCTGAGCCCTCTCTCCCCGTCTGCTACCCGAGTCCTCTCTCCCCCCCTCCCCCTGTCTGCTACCTGAGTCCTCTCTCCCCCTCCTCCTCCTCTGTCTGCTACCTGAGTCCTCTCTCCCCCTCCTCCTCTGCTGTCTGCTACCTGAGTCCTCCCCCCCTCTGTCTGCTACCTGAGTCCTCTCTCCTCCTCTGTCAGCTATCTGAGTCCTCACTCTCCCTGGGCCACTCAAGGACATTGACACTTGTCCTGAAACCACTTCTGTGTTGTCTTGGCTGTGTGCCAAGACAACACAGAAGTCGTTGTCCTGTTGGAAGGTGAACCTTCACCCCAGTCTGAGGTCCTGAGCGCTCTGTAGCAGGTTTTCATCAAGGATCTCTGTACTTTGCTCCGTTCATCTTTCCCTCGATCCTGACTAGTCTCCCAGTCCCTGAAAAACATCCCCACAGCATGACACTGCCACCACTATGCTTCACCGTAGGGATGGTGCCAGGTTTCCTCCAGACGTGACGCTTGGCATTCAGGCCAAAGAGTTCAATCTTGGTTTCATCAGACTAGAGAATCTTGTTTCTCATGGTCTGAGAGTCTTTAGGTGCCTTTTGGCAAACTCCAAGTGGGCTGTCATGTGCCTTTTACTGAGGAGTGGCTTCCGCCTGCCCACTCTACCATAAAGGCCTGATTGGTGGAGTGCTGCAGAGATGGTTGTCCTTCTGGAAGGTTCTCCCATCTCCACAGAGGAACTCTGGAGCTCTGTCAGAGTGACCATTGGGTTCTTGGTCACCTTCCTGAACAAGGCCCTTCTCCGCCGATTGGCTAGTTTGGCCGGGAGGCCAGCTCTATGAAGAGTCTTGGTGGTTCCAAACTTCATCCATTTCAGAATGATGGAGGCCACTGTGTTCTTGGGGACCTTCAATGCTGCAGAAATGTTTTGGTACCCTTCCCCAGGTCTGTGCCTCGACACAATCCTGTCTCTGAGCTCTACGGACAATTCCTTTGGACCTCTTGGCTTGGTTTTTGCTCTGACCTGCACTTGTAACTGTGTACCTTTCCATATCATGTCCAATCAATTGAATTTACCACAGGTGGACTCCAATCAAGTTGTAGAAACATCTCAAGGATGATCAATGGAAACAGGAAGCACCTGAACTCTATTTCTAGTCTCACAGCAAAGGGTCTGAATACAATATGTAAATAAGGTATTTCTGTTTTTTAGTTTTTAATACATTTGCTAACATTTCAAAAACACCTGTTTTTTTTCTCGCTTTGTCATTATGGGTGTGTTGTGATGTCATTATGGGGTATTGTGATGTCATTATGGGGTATTGTGATGTCATTATGGGGTATTGTGATGTCTTATGTCATTATGGGGTATTGTGATGTCATTATGGGGCATTGTGATGTCTTATTGGGGTGTAGATTAATGAGGACATTTTTGGGGTATTGTGATGTCATTATGGGGTATTGTGATGTCATTATGGGGTATTGTGATGTCATTATGGGGTACTATGATGTCATTATGGGGTATTGTGATGTCATTATGGGGTATTGTGATGTCATTATGGGGTATTGTGATGTCATTATGGGGTATTGTGATGTCATTATGGGGTATTGTGATGTCATTATGGGGTATTGTGATGTCATTATGGGGTATTGTGATGTCATTATGGGGTATTGTGATGTCATTATTTAATCCAT